>NW_024962263.1:21255786-21333286 GCF_019238085.1 Lagopus leucura
AGAATAGAATAGAATAGAATAGAATAGAATAGAATAGAATAGAATAGGGAATGGTCTTAAAC
Source organism: Lagopus leucura (assembly GCF_019238085.1). Classification (NCBI taxonomy): domain Eukaryota; kingdom Metazoa; phylum Chordata; class Aves; order Galliformes; family Phasianidae; genus Lagopus; species Lagopus leucura. The sequence continues at coordinate 21,255,849 of NW_024962263.1, forward strand.
AGAGACAGGGGAGGTTTAGGTTAGATATTAGGATGAAGTTTATCACACAGAGGGTGGTGACACACTGGAACAGGTTGCCTGGAAGTTATGGATGTTATGGATGTCCCATTCCTGGAGGCGTTCAAGACCAGGCTGGATTTGGCTCTGGGCAGCCTGGCCTGGTGGTTGGCAACCCTGCACATAGCAGGGGGGTTGAAACTAGATGAACACTGTGGTCCTTTTCAGCTCAGGCCATTCTATGATTCTATGATTCTATGATTCTATGACTATGTTCTACAGACTCTTAGAAAAACGGAAGACAAGAGATTGTGTAGTATTTGCCATGGGAAGATAATATTTCCAGATATGAAGTGATGCATACTTCAAGGTTTAGAATAGACTGGTTGTACATACTCCTGAGTGCACGCCACTGCATGGGAGCAGCTATTCAGGAGAAAGAACTGGGTACCATTTACATGGATCAGCTTCCATACAATGTTCAGTTCTGCTCCTCTGAATTAAAATGGAATAACTTTATACGACTCAGTAACAGTTAATATGAATCACTGGAAGCAGTGAAAATACTTATAGACTTTTTTTTTTCTGAAATTTGTCTCCTTTCTTTAATGAAGAATAAAAACGTGTAATACTTTGAAACAAAACAATGAATACTACAGAGCGAAAAGGCAGAAAAGAATAAATTCCTTTGTCATTTCTTTTAGAAAAGAGTGCATTTAATTTATCACTATTGCATGTAATTCAGTGAAATAACTCCTTGCCACAAAATGCCTCTGGGACTAAGTTTTTAATAGAAATAGAAAGGGAATTTTGTGTTTTCAGGCTTGGTGTTTTTGTAGTTAAATTCTGTGCAGAGTTAAAATGCAGAAATGTCTTCAGCACCAAAAATACTTTAGTCAGGTGTCAGCTTTTCCAGACTCTATTTTTCTGGATAATTTTCACAAGCACAGTTTTACTAGATTATGGGTGGTAGTACAGTTAATTAGCAATGGTTGACAACTATTCCTCTGATTTGTTAACTTATTTCTGATAATGTGAAATCATATAAATCTCTCCAATAATGTAATTACACGTTAAATTTTTATACAACAATCACATGAAAGAAATCTGTTCTAGTATTAATGTTTTATTCTGTCCCAAATTCTGGAAGTATTCTTAACACACTGGTATATATTTTTTCTAACCAAATCTGTCAGAAATGAGAATGTATTATTAACTTTTACAGAGGGATAAATGAATAGTCCTAAATTATGGTTTTGAAATATATTTAAGAAGAAAAGTTCTGAAAAGAAATAAGCAAAGAAAATTCCATGAGTTGTAATTGTTAAAAAAAAAAAAAAAAAAAAAAAATTACCATGGGAAAAACAATTAAACAAACAAAAACCCTTTAATTGCTGTGTATGGGAACTGCTGAGTCACAGCCTGAACCTCTGATTGATCACCTTAGGCGGGCCATGAGTCAGCCAGAGGAGCACAGGTGAAGGCAATTCCCCTGTGCTGCCGGAAGGGGTGGAGCCTGGCTCCAGCCCTCCTAGAGCTATTTAAGAGCTGGCTACCAATGGGGAAGGTTCTCTTCTGGAAATCCTCTCTTTTGGTGTTTTTTGTGGGTGAGCCTAGCATAAGGGTAAGCCTTCCATTTATTCTCTCTTGTTACCTTAGCCTACTTTGCCTAGCTCTCTTGTTCTTTTTTGTTTCTATAACATCTTAATATCCATTGATTATACATGCTGATTTGCCAGTTTATTCAAATATATGGAATCTGCAGATAAAGATCATGTTAGAACTGTGAAGCATAGCTGTGTCTAGGATAGTACCTTCTGGAAGTTTTCTTTTTGTTTTTGACAAATATCAGAGCAGTTATGGTCTAACCTTGCTCTTTAAAATAGATTCAACCTGATGTTGTATTGGAATTCAATCTCCATGAAATACAGATAATAATATGTAGCTGTTTCATAAAGATGCTTGAGAATTAATTAGTGCATAAAAAGCTCACTGCAAAAATCAGTATTTTTTTGAAGAAATAATTTTAAATGAGAGAAAATACTGCTGCAAACTCATCAATAGGAATTGATGACACAGAAATAAGAATAAGAATTCTGCATTAGACTCTAGGTCAAAGACAGAGGAAATGAAGTAGGCTCCTTTGTGACCACCCAAAAGCAGTACAATTAAGCCTTTTGTTTTGTTTTATATTTGGGTGGGGGGGAGGTGAAGACAAAGAGAGAGTTTTTGTATATAAGTGTCAGATCGTTCTACGTTCCCTTTCCCTTACTAAAACAATGTGATCCAGACCAAAGGCAGCATGCGCCCTTACTGCTGATTTGTATAAATACACTGTCAGTCAAAAAGGAAAGATAACCCTCTTGTGCTCAAAATGTAATCTTTCACTGAAGGGAACATGAATTAACACCTTCAACTTCTATACAATACTTTATTTTCATGAAGCTTATTGGAGCTTGAAAGCTCTAAGTCCTTGGCTATACTTCCAATTCTAGTTGAAGCACAAGATTGTTTGAGTTGAAGGGACCTTGAAGATAATCTAGCACCCCTGCTAGTGGTGCTGGGGAAGGGTTTGTTCCACTAGACCATGTTACTCAATGCGGCATCTATTAAAATCTGATATCAAGTTCAAAAGTTGTTGAGGATCTTGACTGAGTGACTGGCAGACAGATAACTGAACATAGACAGTTTTATGATGGCATAAAATTTTTCTTCTTAGGAAAGCAGGCTAAAAATAAACTCACATTATTATAACACACAGTAGACTTTCAGTGTTGCTCATAAGAAAGCTGCAATAATTACAGTACTATACTCCTGAGGCTACTTGAAGGTATAATAATGGTTATAAGAGTTATTCTTCTCTGTCTACCTGTAAAATTGATGCATGTCACTCATACATAATAGCTGTTTAACAATTCTTATTATTGAACATGTGCTATCAACTGACAGTAACTGGAAGAAAACAAAATGCAAGACAAAACAAGAATCTCAGTTTTCATTTAGGACTGTCTTCTGTAAGATCTATTGGTACACAAACACTAGTTTACTCAGCTGAGAATATGATGAGCCCTTATGAGCTGTATAGGTAAAGTTCAATCCCAGAGAATTCAACTCCTGCAGGAAAGCTCTCATAAGACAAGTCACTTGAAATTATTTCATGATGTGGTCTTTTGCGAATCAAGTAAATACTTGATTCTGAAGTACATGAGGAAAGCTGAGGCCTTTTTGTTATTCAGTAGAATACAAAAAGTCATTAAAATAAACTACACTCTCCAAATGAATATTTATTCATATTCTGAAGTGGCTTACTTCAATGACTACAATTTTTAAAATCCATCTTTGCTGCATTCCAATTGCTATTTTCAGTAAACAGATTGGCACTTATCTGGAGGCAGAAGAACATTTACCTGTAAAAATAACCCATTCCGGTGACATTATGAAAGCTATAATGTATGCAGCATTCAACAAGGGCAAATCGCCTTTCTGGAAAATGCCAAACACTTAGCCTGATTTAATTATTTATTATGTGAAAAGAAAGGTCTGTGACAACTCACACTGATGTGGGTTTGTCTAGTGTTTTCGTCAGAGAACAGAAACCGCTACTGTGAGTTCCAAACTAAACTGAGGCGATGCATCACTGTCATGAACATCACAGTTCGGGTCCCCTCAGACCAACTGCAGAGTTTATGTTAGTGCAGCTTAACCCTGAACTAATTTTTGATTAAATATTGAGTAATGAAAATTGAATTTTCTCTCAGTTGTATCAAGTAGTATGTCCATAAGCTGCAAAAGCACCAGGTCCTGTTCATTATGCTTATCAAGATACTCCTACTGCCATCAGTAGAAGCTGTCCATGCCTGAGGTTGTTTTCTTTTGTCTTTTTATTGTCAGGAATGGCAAAGATAAGCTGTGAAGAAAGACAGAGTGAGAGAAATAAAAATATACATATATTGAAAAAGGATTATTTCACTAATCAGGTTCTCAATGTAGCTAAAATAGTGTTGACCATTTGTACTCACTGATTTTATAATGGACTATTCTTTCATTCACTAGCATTGCAATTGTACTCCAGGATAATGTAGGATTCAGCGTCTGTATCATTTCTCTCATGTAACAGACAGCAAGATGGAATATTAAACAATGTTATTTTACACTGGGGAAGAAGCCTTATTGTACCATAATGAACCTCTCTGGGCGAAATCTACAAATCGATACAATACAGCTCAGCTGACCTGACAGACGGGACAAACTCTTCAGCAGGTTCTGCCATAATATGAGAAGAGGAAATGGTTTCAAACTGAAAGAGGGGAGATTTAGACTGGCTACAGGGAAACATTTTTTTTATGATAAGGGTGGTGAGGCACTGCTTAGCCCAGAGAGGCAGTGGATGCCCCATCCCAGGAGACGTTCAAGGTCAGGCTGAACAGGGCTCTGAGCGACTTGATCTAGCTGTAGGCAATTCCTGCTCATTGGAGAGGAGCTGGGCTATATGGCCTTTAACGGTTCCTTCCAACCCAGATGATTCCATGGCATCTGAAGCCAGCTGTTAATATCTGTCATTACACTGACTTGCCCAGTTGTAGAGGCATTTTATGTATTCTTATTTCTCATAACTTCAGTTTCTGAATGAATCTACTGTTGAGTGCAAATACAAGATGAGATCCTAGACTCAAGAAATTTTTCATGATAACTTGTTTATTCTTTAAAAAATATATATAACAATAAAAAAAATTATCTCCTGTGTGTATTTGCCATTTGCTCCAATGGCATCCTAATGTTCTGTTTTTCTTAACAGATCTTGGAGGTGAGATTTTCTTTTTGATGAAGGGCTGCTGTGAGCTTATAATTCTTATATCTAACCTACCCAGGCTGAAAATATATACCCTTTGCATCACATGCCAAAATGAAGACAGTAAAACTGCCACAGCAGAATAGATTGCAAGGTAAGTAACTGTTTTCTAGCTCTTTAAGATAACTTGTAAAAAGAAAATGGGCAGTTTTTTAAAAACACAGTTGAAAGTCTTGATGTATTTACTTTGAAACCTAGTGGAATTTTTTATATCTGTGAGTTCTGACCTATTGATCTGCTGTCCATATAGTGACATCATTTACACTTGTGCAGAGAACAATCAGTGGAATAGAAAAGCCATATTAGTTTCCCATATTACAGTGATATTTTAAGTGACAGTATAGTCAAGAGAGAAGACTTCAGTAATAATAAAAAAAATTAAACAAGCAATGTAGTTTTGGGTTGTATGGCCTTGCCAAATTGATTTTTACTATGTAAAGTATACTAAAATACTTTTTACTATTATTTCCTATAGTCTACCATCAGAGGAGCTGTCATATCTGCAATAGCCTTTCTTTTTTGAATTAACTATTTTCAGTTGGATAAGCAAATAAGCTTATTTGCATTTAGCATACTGTTCTGAATTACAGTCCAATATTTCCTATCCTAAGGTTCTGGCAACTTTCTGCCATATGTCCTCTGGCTAAATGTTTTTCAGACATATGAAAAATTTCCAGTTCTTTCCCTAATCTAAATAGTATAGACTACTATGTCTCAAATAAAAGAGATTTCTGGAGGTTGTTTTAGTCCCAGATCTGTGGAAAGGATAGGGGAAAAAGTGGGAGGGCATTCTTGTCTGATAGTCCAAGAATGGAAGGAGAGAGAGGGAGAGAGAGAGAACTGACAAGATTTATCTAGTATATGTTGAGAAATCATAAAATACAGATAAAATTCCATATTAATGTTTGCAACTTCACACTCTTGCAACCTATTTGGGGACGGGTGAACACAATATGACGGTAATCCAGATTAAAACACACTAATTGGCTTTCTGTATGGAGAAAGTTTAAAAAAAAAAAAAATCAGCTTTGGGATACATGATTAACAGCTTAACAAATCTAATTCAGAACGCAATAAATAATGAAAAATTGTGGTCCCCTCAGGAGGAGCTTTGGAAAGAGGAACTCAATACATAGATATGTGAAAATGTGAGGAAGACTGAGTCTAAGATGGTGCCACTACATGTGATTGACAAGTCAACAGGTTAGAATAGTGTCAGGCTTGCCCAGAATATGGTGCTGGTCATGGCTAGACTGTGCAGCTGTGATCATTCTTTAATAAGAAGCCTGAGAGTGTTGTAGAACAGAGATCTTGAAACAGAACTTTTTATCCACCTGCTAGAGCTTATTAACTGAAATTAATTAAAAGTATGCCACAGCACTAAATGATGCTGAATGTCATCTTAACACTGGCACTTTCTCTTCTGGGGCTCCCTGACTTCATAGATGGCCAAGATCTTTTGCTTCAGAAGAAGAGAGGAGGAAAATGATTTTTAAAATGTTTCTTATATCTACAGTGAATTTCTATTTTCATATGAAATTCTATCAAAATCTTGTGTGTTGTTCTCCTACAAAAGTAGCTATCCTTGTGATCAAACACCAAAAAATAATAACCATGGAAAAGCCTGTGGAGATGACATGAAATATCAACTCTGCTTTATTCTTGTAATTATAAACCAGAGAATACACATGCTATTAATCATTTGTTGGTGGAGTTTACAGCTCTCTGCTGAAGCACAGTGGATACACGAAGCTCCAGAAAGGCTATGTCTGCCAGTGCAGTGCCTGATCTCGACTTCATTTTCTCCATTTAGGAGTAAAATCTGGGTCCTGGAGAAAATGATGAAATAAGAATAGCATATATTGCCAACTCAGGTACAAACTGTGTAACATAAAAGACAGAAAGAAGGAAAAAAGAATTATTAGTAGGGTATCTGATGTTGTTCTAACAGTCACCCTTTGAGAGTTGTAAATTTCCTGTAAACTTCACAGAGAGAAGAGCTGAAAGATTATTCATCTGGAATGAGAGAATTAATAAAAACACAGCTGGAAGAGTAAAAAAGAAAAGCATTCACTCTGCAACACCAATAAATTTATTAACGCTTGAATAGGATTATAGCAGATTTTGTCACTATCGTATTTGTACCTCACAAGGAAAGTTAAGGGAGATAGGGGTGCTTGAAGCTTTGCAGGTACCTAAATTAGGAAACTAGTCTGGTTTTGTTATAATGGAAGCCTAAGACTTAAGCCACTGCAGACAATCCCTGTAAAACTACACAAAACATAGACACTACTTTTTCCAAGTGTTTGGTTTTGTTTAAATAACATCATTCTAGTCTTATTGCTATTAAAAGTTGGACTGATATGTAATAGCAAAAATAAAAACTATTTTTTGACTGAACAAAAGGAAATCTAAGAAATAAACAAAAACATGCAAAAAAGGATGGGAAAGCTGATTTACTAAATATGGTAAATATTTTATAATAAATGGACAATTCCTATCCATACACAGATGTATGGATACTGTCTTGTGCATTAATTAATTGTTCAATAAGACAAATGTTCACTGTCATGCATACAAATTTCAAAATGTGTTTTAGGATGAACAAAATGAATATATCTTCTTTGGGATTAGAGTAAGCAAGTACTAACATGTAGATCTGAATGATATTTTGTTAGAAAAATGTCTGGGAGAATCTTCTAGTACGTATGATCATTTCACTGTCTAGAAATGTGAGGATCCTTGGAATACTTTGAAAATAGCTGAAAAAGTCAAGCACTTGAAACACAGATTTACTTAAGTGAGAAACACATAATGGAAGAATAATTTTAATTAAGGAAACTTAATAGTTGTGTATTGTATCACTTTTTGATTAATAGTCACGACTCAGCTTTTGGAAATGTATGCAAGCATACATACTATGAAAGCAGAAAGATGTGAATTACAGAATCACAGAATTGTTGAGGTTGGCAGGGACCTCTGGGTCCATCTGGTCCCAACGCTCTCAGTCCCAGCAGGGACACCCTGTGCAAATTGTCCAGGACAACGTCAAGGAGACTTGAAGATCCCCAAGGAGGAGACTCCATAGCCTCTTTGAGCAACTTGTGTCAGTGCTGTCACCTGCACAGCACAGAAGTATTTCCTGATATTCAAAGAGAATCTGCCTTTCAATTCATATCCATTGCCTCTTGTCCTATCATTGGGCACCACCTAAAAGAGCCTGAATCCAAACTCTTCGCATTCTCTATTCAGGTTTTTATATACACTGGTAAGATCCCTCCTGAGCCTCTTCACCAGTCTGAACAATCCAAGCTCTCAGTCTCTCTTTCATAGGAGAGGTGCTCTTGTCACTTGACCTTCTTGACGGCTCCCCTCTGAACTCTTTCTATTAGGTCCAACTATGCAAGTCATGAAGTCATAGGTAAACTGGGCGGAGTTCTGCCATTATAATCAGTGTATAGATCCTGGTAAATGTTGATAGAATATTGGATTTGAAGTAAGCCAAGCTGCTCATTATAGAATCAAAGAATCATGGAATCATTATGGAAAAGACCTTTAAGATCATCTAGTCCATAGGTGTCCAACCTTGGAGCTTCCCTGGGCCACACTCACTGAAGAGGAACTAAAACTTAATTATAGAAGTAACAAAATATTTTTAAAATATTTTTCATTATTATTTTTTAAAGAGTCCATCAAGAATATAGAACTGTTGGGATATTTGCTCTTTTTTCTTTGAAACTAATATAGCAGCCTGGTTTGATGGAAGTGATTGCAATTACTAGTTAATACTCAAGACGTTCATTAGAGATTTTTAATATAATTTCACTCTTCCTGTACTTTTTCCTTGAAAAGGGTTGTTCACAAATGTAGGAATAGCCAAAAAGTGATAATATGAATAAGGCGTGATAGTAAAGAGAGGGATATATTTCTCTGGTAAGGGAGCTATTACAAAAATCCGGTAGAGACATGGTACATTTTGTCTTTGAGTTCAGTGTCTGACTGCAGCTCTGTACATTCAGTTTGAAAATTCATAGGTAATGTATTCATGTTGAATGAAAATGAAGTCGCAAATATTCCAAAAAATTGATGACTTTTTTGTAAATCTTAAAACTTATTTAAGTTTTTGAAAAAGAAGACTGTTGAGAGGGAGAAATAAATCTTACTTAAGTAAGGGCAACGTCAAGTGGTAGTCTGGGTGAATATCATATCTGTGTCTATATCTATGTCATATCTGTGTCATATCTAGACATTATGACAGGTTTGTCCCAAACCAGTGTGCTAATATTGGTTCAGATTATATCGTTAGGAGTCACTGTGTCATGAATAAACATAAGACACTTAGATTACAAAATCCTGAAGCTACCAAATCAAAAGGTCTACTGATGATTGATTTTAAGGAAAGAAACCACATAAATTAGAAAAGTTGTTAAAAGAAGGTTAAAGAGATTAATCATTCCCAGTAGGGAGTATTTAAACTATCATGTGGCATCTCCAAGTAAAAGAATGCAGCCTGTCAGGAAGGATCTGACAGAATTCAACTGCCTTTCATTAGAAAGGGAGATTCATTAAAAACCTTAAGCTGTGTTGAAATGTGAGAAATAGAAGGAATGATAATCACTGATCGACTAGTTATATATAAATACACAAAATGGCAAGGCCAAAGAAAGAGAAAACAAGGTGCAGATATTTAAAATAAATAAATTAATAAATATATTTTCAATCATGAGAAATAAGCCTTCTTAGGTGTATGTAGCAAAAGGAAATGAATGAAATAGTGAAAGGAGCACAGAGGAAAGGAGACTACAGGAGAGAAGAAAAGCTATAGGCAAAATGAATAGTAAAGTAAAATCTACAAGACTGAATGGTGTTTACATTTGGGCTCCAGGGAAATTTGTGGATGAAACAGTAAATCACAGACCTCTCCCTCAGACACAGTGTGGAGACAGAGGACTGACACATGCCTAACACAGAACCAATTATTTTGGAGGGCTGTAGGGGAATCCTAGGGCTGGCCAGTATCTCAACATCTGCAGCAAGTTAACTAGTTGAAACTGTCTGAAAAATACAATTTGTGTGCACCTAAAAGAGGTGAAGATGACTGTGGGAAAGGGGACTTAACTGGGTAAAGCCATTTCTTATTTAGAGTAAACAAGCTGCTGAAATGGTTAGTTTGCAGGGTGGAGGAAGATTACTGGAAGAAATCTCTCATCTCTCGCAGGTTTGCACTTGATTCTATGATTTTAACTTGGTCATCAGCAATCTTGAAAAGAAGCTGAACAGTGAGGTGAAAAAATCTAGCAATATTACCAAGTCATTTGAAACAATATATATGAGCAATACCTGTGAAAAATGCAGAAGTACTTCATATTAGTGACTGACAGGTGACAAAATGGTGGACAAATATACAGGAAAAAAAGCATAAATCTATTACCTGTATGCTTTAACTCACTTTTTGATAAAGTAAACCACATGGAACTTGAATACAAAATTATGAATACAAAACTGATCATCGATCAGTTTCAGAAAAAAAACCAGAAATGTTACAAACTCTCCAAATTGCAGCTTTGCTTCAGAATGAGTATCTGCCAATTGCACCTCTGTGTCTACAATATGCTTCCCTTACAGGAGGTTTTCAGGTTTGGACCAAACAGACTAAATTGAAACATGATTTCTGTTCTATTAGATCAAATCTATCTATGTAAATTTCTAGCTATGAATTTTTTTCTAGTTATACATGTGAATAATCCATCTGGCACCTTTTTAAAACAACACTACCTGTCTAGGCCAGCTTAAAAAGCCCCAGCCCTACATCCCAGGCAAGTCCTGCAAGCATGAGGAACGTGTGGATGTGCACCAGCATTTGTGTCAGCACGGAATCCAAGCTGCTGTCAGTCTCTCGGCACAGCTCCATAAAGAATAGGCACCACTGACACAAAAAGAAAACAGCATGAGAGCAAAGTCTAAGGAGAAATCTTCAGATGAAAATGGGTGCCTCTTTTGCGATTTGTGATGTCTCCTCTCCTCTGCAATGCCAGTGAGGGGAGCAGCTTCCTGACCTCAGCTCTTCCTAGTCCACCGCATAGCCGTGGATGTGACACTGGACTGTACCTGGCCCATCTGTGGACACAGCTGGGACAGTACGGCCTACATGACCCTCTGTCTCCATCAGCTTTGATATGGCTGTGCACTGCGGTGGGCAAGGAAGAAACTGAGTTCCCCCTATGCAGGGAGATGATCAAATACTTGGTGAGTTCAGCAGATTATTAGTTGGAGTGTGCTGTCCCAGATGTGTAGAACAGATGGATAGCAAGCACCAAGGTGGGCATAGGGTCATCCTGCCTCAGTTTCAGAAGGAACACCCAACACTTGACCTCCTTCACTCTGCACCCTCTGCCACACATCAGGGAGCAACAATCCTTTCCAACCTGTGCCTGCTTAGCACAGGCTGAATGGAATGTAATGAAAGGACAGTATAAAAAAACAAGCTGTCAAATCAAAGGTAGTGTCTCTATTTCAAAGAAGGAAAAAAAATTTTAATGCCAATTATCTAATAATGGGAATTATGAATTCTATCACTTGAAGTAAGAGTAGAAAAGGAGGGGAGGAGGGAAGAGAAAAAGGCTATCTAGACATTAAAACTTCTTATGGCTTTTCCTCTCCTAATTTTCAGATACCTCTGAGATCTCTCCTCAGCAATGTTGCCCTTAGAAGTTTTCAGAAAAAATATTTGTTCAAACCATCCATCCAACCCATCCATCTATTATTAATACCTAATTTTCCAGCTTCCCTTTGACAACTGTTTCATTTCAATTTCTGATATTCCATTGTAAAACAAAACCAAATCACAGAATCACAGAATTGTAGGGGTTGGAAGGGACCTCCAGAGATCATCGAGTCCAACCTCCCTGCCAAAGCAGGTTCCCTACACCAGCTCGCACAGGTAGGCATCCAGGCAGGTCTTGAACATCTCCAGAGAAGGAGACTCCACCACCTCCCTGGGCAGCCTGTTCCAGTGCTCCGTCACCCTCACTGTAAAGAAGTTCTTGCGCATAATGTCTGGTGTAATATAAAATACATTAGGGAATTTTCCAGAGCAATATTTATTATGTGAGATTTAGAATCACAGAATCATAGAATGGCTTGGGTCAGAATGGACCTCAAGGAACATCAAGTTCCAAACCCCTTGCCACAGGCAGGGCTACCAACTTGCAGATCTGGTACAAGATCAGACCTATTTTAATGGGTTACTTTTATTAAAAGGGTATAGGTGATGTTTTTTACTAATTATTTATATACTGCTAAGAATGACTAATGATATAGGATAAAATCTTCTGCATCCCATAGTTTTTTTGTTTGTTTTTTGATTTTCAGTTTTACTTTTTCTATGAAAATGCTCATGTACTGCTTCCCTCCTGCCTGTATCTGAATGGAGTTTTTGGTATTTTTGTATTCGTAAGGCAAGAAGTCAGAGAGACAAAGATATTGACACAAAACTACCGTTAGAAGGTTTTCATCTCCCCTGGGTGTAACTTTCTTACAGTGTACATTCAACAATAAAATTCTTCAACACATCATACATCTGTGTGTCAATCAAGAGCTTAACTCTCTTTCAGGCAAGTTCCTGGGTGAGTTCAAATTGTGGCACCATAGCATTATGCATGGCTTAAATCATCACAGATTTACCTCTCTGTGTATCATTTGCAGTATTCCTGGAATATATATTGCCTCACAGTAATTGGTGTCTGGGCAAGTAGCAAACCTGTGCAAGATACAACCACTCCCAACAGCAGTATCAACAAATCTAGGCACTGACATAATAAGCATGTGCTTCTGATGACCGTCAAACTCTTTGTATTCTGATAGCTGTCGTTTTTGCCATGGGTCATTCATGAAAACTGCTGAGCACCGTGGGATGGGAACATCTCTTTCATAGATAGCTGAGAGTTTCACTCAAGATTGGTGAGGGTGGAGTCCTTTGATCAACAGGAAAATGACATGTAAGACAGCATAAATTCTGACTCACACTAGAGAGTTTATGCAGCCCTAGACAAGTTGTACTGTATTTCTGCTAAAGCCTATTATATATAAACTATTAACCATTTGTCTCCAAATATGTTTTCCTTTCACTTCTACATTATACAATGAATGTATGAGGCCCGTGCCATCCTCATGAAGTTCAGCAAGGCCAAATTGATTGGGGCAATCTCAAGCACAGATACAGGATGGGCTGAGAATGGCTTGAGAGCAACCCTGAGGAGAACAATTTGGCAGTGTCAACTGATGAAAGAATTATCAGGAGGCACCAATGTGTTCTTGCAGCCCAGAAGGACAATCATAACCTGGGTTGCATCAAGAGAAGCATGACCAGCATATCAAGGGAGGTGATTCTGCCCCTCTGCTCTGTTCTCATGAGGCTCCACATGAAGTAATGTATCCAGTTCTGGGGCCCCCAACACAAGGATGTGGAGTTGCTGGAGCAGGTTTAGAAGAGGGCTACAAAGATGATCAGAGGGATGGAGGACCTCCCATACTGAGGACAGGTTGAGATAGATGGGGCATTTCAGCCTAGAGAAGAGAGGGCTCCAGGGAGACCTTGCTGTGGGCTCCCAGTACCTGAAAGGGGCCTGCAGAAAAGTGGGGATGAACATTTTATAAGGGCATGCAGTGATGGGACAAGAAGAAATGGTTTTAAATTGGAAGAGGGTAGATTTAGACTAGATATTTGGAATAAATTATTTACTGTGAGGGTGGTGAGACACTGGAATAGGTTGCCCAGTGATCTTGTGGATGCTCCCTTCCTGGAAGCATTCAAGGCCAGGCTGGTGGGGCTGTAAACAACCTGATCTAGAGGGACGTATCTCCAGCTAGAGCAGGAAGGGTGGAGGTAGGTGACCTTAAAGGTCCTTTCCAACTCAGACCATTCTATGATTCTGTGATTCTATTAGTACAAGAAAATGTTGATTCATCAAAATAAACATCTACACAGCATTTCAAATATATATGTCCTTAAAAGTAGATAATTTACAGTTATCAATTTCCTGAAGTTATGACTATAAAGCAGTATCTGTGAATGTATATTAAGGCATCAAAATTTGTACTAAATATACTAGATATCATACTACACATCTGGACAATATAGCAAGATAAGAGTTGTTAGGAAACAAATGTCTTCCTTTACTGGAACATTTAAGAACATGAAACTAATTTAGATTTGGTAAGAAATTTATTTCTATGTCTCTTTATAAAAGAATGAGACATTCACAGCTCTGAAACTGTTGCAAAATTAATCAGAAGTTGCCATTCTGAAATCCAAGAAAAAGTTCTAGCAATTTTTAAGGACAAAAGGTACAGTCACTACAAAATGTAAATCTTTGATGAATTGTGTTAATGAGTTTCCAGCTTTTGAATTGACTTAAAACAGAATTCTTCTTTATTTTACCTTCCAAAAATCCAAAAGTATTCAACATGTGTATTGGTCACAGTGATTATTGGAAATACCATTATAATTTCAATTGATTACAATTGACTATAGTAATTTCTCCTAATTTTATTCCGTTGTTCTGTGGCTACATTTCAGTAATCTATAAAGTGATGATTGTATTGGTTTGTAACACAGTAACTTTTAGATTAGGACAAAACACAGAGCAGCATTATAAATAATGAGATTTCCTGAATTGCTCACCTTTGTCTAACCTTTCTCAGGTTTATCAGACTAATTTAAGTTTAAAATCCTACTTGTCATACATTATCATGTTGAAACTAAAAGAGAGGAAAAATGAGATTACTAAATGCACATCAAACATGAAGACAACAACTAGATTTAAAATATATATAGATTAGCTAGAAAAATATTCTTTGAAAGAGAATACGAATGTTAAAATATACTTCTCAGGAATAAAGCCAATGAATGCTAGCTAGAATATATAAATGGCACTTATGCTGTCTAATCTGGAGTGTGTATATTCAGCCATGTAAATGTTGCATATTTTTCTTCTTCCTTTTCTTAAGTCGATTTCCACTCAGGTAAAATAAATTTGCTTTAAAGTGTTTGAAAAGTAGACCAATTTACAGAAATCATCTGCAGAATGTAATTGCCAACTAGTATTCCAGGCAGCTTTCCTAGCTATCGGGAGAAAGAAACAGGTACGGTAGAAACATAAATTACAAACAATAAGAAAGAAGTAGAATTATAGACTGCTGAGAAGAGAAACTACTGCTATCAGTCCTGCCAGTTCATAAGAAACTGATCTGCAATTCATGAATGTGACAGAACACATTCTTCTTACAAAACAATAAAACACTACG
The DNA here is from genome assembly GCF_019238085.1 of Lagopus leucura. Lineage (NCBI taxonomy): Eukaryota > Metazoa > Chordata > Aves > Galliformes > Phasianidae > Lagopus > Lagopus leucura. Next base: position 21,271,000 of record NW_024962263.1, read on the forward strand.
ACAGCAGATAAGTAGGGGCAGAAGGAAAGATGCCATGGTGAAATCAGTGCAGAACTATGAACAGTGTTTCCACATAGGTAGATCCTTAAAGTGTGAATAATGCAAGGACACAGAGAATGCAGAAATAACAGGAAAAAGTGGCAAACGCATTTTTACATTCTAAAAAATGAACCCCACGGAAGTAAAGGGGCAAATACAACAATCTAAGCTGATATAACCCAGCAGTCCTGTAAACCTTATACTTGAGAAGCTATGAAAAAAAAATGTTAATTTTTGTTGTTAGTGGTTCTAGATGACCGAAGCTGAAATTCCAAGTTTTCTGCTGTTGTTCTATTTTTTGGGTTGTTCTATTTTTTTTTTTTTCTTTTTGCAGAAGATTAGAACTCCTATGATCTTTTGTCTGTGATTTCTTTTTGGTCTGATTACTTCAGAGTAACCAGGTGTCTTTTATTCTTTTTATTCCCATGTCTTTCAATGCACTGGGTGGGAAACTGCTTTTTATCCTCTCTGTTGGAAATGCAGAGGTGTTTTTGCTTCTGGTACCAAAAAAAGAATACTTCAAGGATCAGACTGAGTAGACTTTTTATGATTGTACATACATGTTTTAAAATGAATCAAATAATGTGTGCTCTTTCACTGTAAAGCAAATGTGGTACTCTACTCTAAACCACTAATTTCAACTTCAACAACTTTGGTTGCCAAGTTTTCACAAAGTTTGGCATTCCTTCATCCTTCATCTAATTCTTGATTCACATTAATACCCAACTTTAGGATTCACAGCCCTAGATTCACATTCTGGGGTTTCAGATTTACGTGAGGAAAGGAGAGAATCTCATATAGAATAGGTCAGAAATCAAACAGCTAAGCCCATGTTATATATCAGAAAGCCTTATTCCAGCATAATTTTCCTCACTTTAAGACTTTTTTAGAATATAATGGCATCTTTGGTTCCAGAGCAGAAGGAAAGTTTGTTTTTGGTGTTAACACCTTCACTGCACAGTGTTTTCATCTCCTGTTTTTCTCCACAAATGTTTTTTTTTTTTGCTATCTCATATCTGTATCCAGAACAAACAGGGGTAATATCTAAAAAGAATAATGGTAATAAGTTGAAAGGTAATGTTTGGAGTCACGATTATGTTGCTTTTTTTTCCAAAGTGAGTAAAATAGCAGAATTAATTTCAGATTTATAATCCTATGGAATTAGTCTAATGAGAGGCACTAATTATACCACTTTAATGCATTGAGCATAAAATACATAAGTAGGGATAATGTATTATAATTTTTATGAAGATCAAAGCCATTGGTTTTCAGGAGAAGTGCTATGCAGTGAAGAAAAGACTATAACTTAAAAATAAGCCATGAGATCTGTGATACTGAATTTTCTTTTTGGTATGTGGAAAAGATGTTGCTTTACAAAATTTTGTTTTATATTCCTGTAGTAAAGGCAGGAAGAGATAACTGCCTAGTCCCCATTTTTTGAATTTTCTTCCAAGCATTGTTTTTTTCTAATAATTGAACCCTTCTTACATCAAACTATGATCATTCCTTACAAATATTTAACTAATGATAATTTTCCTGGGATAGATTTTGAGCATCTATCACAACTTACAGTGGAAAAGTTAATTTTTACTTATTTAAATAAATATTTTAAGTAAAAGAAAAGACTTAAGTTTCTATACAGGAAATAGAAATAAGAATTAGACAAGGATAAGGAAAATCAGTCTATCTTAAAATTATATCATAGCATTCAAAGTCATATTGAGGAAACTTTTTAAATCACAACCCAAGTGAATAGCAAATGGAAACTGAAAATTAACATCTTTTTCAAGTGTTATTTTTGAAATGTTGTCCAATCAACTCTACATCAAGCTCTATATCAAGCTTGTTAGCTTGCCATAACACTGTCAGTCATGCTCTTTTCTCTACTTATGTTGTTTCAGTATCTAATATCATAGAATCATAGAACAGTTTGAGGTGGAAGGGACCTTTAAGATCATGTAGTTCCAATTCCCTGCTATTCCAACCCCTCTAGACCAGGTTGCTCATGATCTAAAAAATTGTCCCACAATGTATTCAGAACTCAAAGAAACCTTTCTGGAGAGAACATAACCTAACTCCTGTAATGAGCTAGCAGCAATTTGCTTGACATGGAGTAAAGAATTTTGTTTTCTCTTCATGCTGCCATGTTTATGAATTTTCCTCTTTAGGTAAACAATTCATATCATAATACTGCCTGGGAGACATACTTCTGAAAATTAAGGCTTCCCACCAAGCCTTCCAACATTCCAACACACATCATCCTTTTATGGGCAGTATTCTTTTGAACTGGCAGATGCTGTGATGAGCATCTTTTCAGTCTCTTCTTTTGGTCTGCTTATCTTTAGCTGCTGCATCAAAAGAATGTTCAAAATGGTGTGAGCATTGTTTAATGAAAAACATCTTTCAAAAAGTACATGTTTCCATGTTGTTTTGCCAGTTCTGTATTTAGCTGTATTTCACAAATAAATAATTAACTTACTCCTTTTCTTGGCAAATTAAAGCTAAAGCTGGTGAAACTTGGCAGGGGTACGTGGAAGGAAAGAAATAGCAACTCTATTTCTGTTTCAATCTCTGCAAAACCACGGAAATGAGTCTTGCAACCAACTTGCAGCTGTGTCAGGCTTTTGCTAACCTGCAGGAATTACAAGAGACTGAATTAGAAAGACAAGCTGTTGTATAGCACATCTCAGACTAAAACCTCCCAGGGTGCAAAAAGAGTCTCTGAGCAACATTAATAATCCCTGCACATTTTCTGCCCAAAACTGAGGAGAACCCATGGCTGTGTAGCTCCTGAAGGAAAAGCACTTGGCTAGGTGGCTAGCAATGGTAGCCAGCTCAGTATATCTCTGCTCTCAGGCAGCAAAGCACAGAAACATTCTCCATGTACACTTACTACATGTAGCAACACACTTTTTTGAGACTCTTAAGAATGAAGCATGTGCCTGAGCGGATGGTTGAACTGATACTTCTGGATTCATTCAAAGCCAACTAAGTAAATGTAAAATGTTGCATTAGCATTAATAAGCTTCAGAGACTATAATCCTATGATCTGTAGAGCATGAGCCTGATTTTACAGTAAATCGCTTCATTGCAGTTATGGAGTATAACTAATGTAATAAGATTCGAAGCCCCCTCTCATGTATATTTCTTATTTCACAATATAAATGGATATGTATTGCTTATAGATTTGTTCTACCTGTTCCTTTCCATCAACTTTTAATTCCATCATATGTGTATTCCTCTGCTCGGATAATGCTTTGAGTCTTGTTAGATGGAAGAAAAACTGTGACATGGAAAAGGTAACAACTTTGGCTCAGTACCTCCAAGAATAAAATTGAGGAAACATACATTTTTATTAATGTTGCAAAGCAAACACACTGATTAAACTGTAACGTTCTGAATGAAGAAATACAAAATGCCAGAAAGCAAGTGCTGACATGAAAAATTCTGCTGAATTATTTCATTAATCAATGTCTTAGAAGCCAAATTTGACAGTATCTATAAAATAAAGAGGCAGAAAGATTTGTAAAAATACACCTCTTCGGAAGGAAAAGCTTCCTTTCTAAAAATGAAGAGATGATAGGGAGAAAGAAAAGCAATTTGTTTTCAAATGAAAATCTCATTAAGAAATGAAAGCTGGCAGCAAAAGAAGACTGCATCCAGGTTGTTCATCTTATTCCATATTGTGTTTTTAGTTAGACTAGAGGACTGGCTTGCTGTGAACAGATTCCTAGAACAGTCCAAAGGTCTGTGTGACATACATGCTTCATCACTTGAGATTTATCCAGCAGAGGAGGAATTTGTCCCACACTGCATAGCGTGGAAGAGGCTCAAGGGAGAGTTCTCCATATGAGACAGATGAATTTTTTTTTAATTCTGTAAATCCTGAAGAATTCTTATATGAATGCAGAAACAGGAAAGTGGAAAAGTACCCTACAAAACTGAGAATGGACAAGTTGAAGATTTTCACACTCCAGCTTATCTGCAGATACACCGCTTGTAGTAGATTATTTTGCACTAGCTGAGCATTGCAGAGGTATCCCACTGGAGCAGTAAATCTAGTCCAGTATATTTCATTACAGAAGGAACTGCTGAGCCTGACATTTACATGACCTGTAAAGGATATTGGTCCTCCTTATTTCACAGTAGACTAACCATATTGGATGTCACCTCAGGGTGAAATGGGAACACTTGCACATATATACAGTTTTGTGAAGGAACTAAGTACTGGTAGGTACAGAATATAAGAGAAACCCTCTCATCAAAATCCTGATTCTTGACCTAAGCAAAATTAACATTGAATAAATCCGCATTTTGTTTGACAAAGTACTGTGGGGTATAACAAATCATCAGACAACTAAGTGCTTAAAGACAGTGACTGTAAACATTCTGTGCTGTACTGTGCCCAGGGGTGTCTTAGAAATATGCACTGGAAACACAGGTATAAGCACAGGGCCTGGTTTTTTTCCTAACAAGCTAAATAGGATACCCTGTGTTAAAATGGCACTGAAACATACATTCAGGAAGCTGAACAATTTCCCTTTGTCTTATATGAGAAAGTAGGAGGAAAAAAAATCATTTCAATAAATCTAAATGCTGTCTGTGAGCATCAGCACTGATCACATGCCAAATGATTATTTTGTACCTTTTAAAAGGAAGTCATTAAGGATTTAATGTTTCATCTTTCCTAAGGTAACAACATAAGTTTCTTTCTTCACAGAGGGACCACCCAGACTGGTCCTTCAAATGCACAGTGCATGGTTTTGTTTCATCTGGTGAAAGAAAGGAGCATGCTTTGCTTGAACTCCCTGAGAAGAACTTGGCTACCCAGGATTTTCATTCCATCCCCACTGCATCACTTTGACTTCCTCATCTGCTTGCCAGTCACAACTCCTGCCTCGCTGGTTCCTGCTCATTCTCTTTATCACAGGGTGTGCATGCATGAAGGTGATGGCTAGGATTCTGGCTTCCAAGATTCAACTAGAAATCTTTCATGGAGGGAACAGAAACTAGCCTGTGAATGTTAACTTTGTTTAAAAGGGCAGTCCATATTTCAAAAGGTTAGCTTCTGCTGTTATGTCAGGCTGGTGACCCCCAGCATAAGATAATAGATTCTTTCTAAACTGCTTACAGTTTATTTAAGACTAGTTGTGTGCAGTGATTAACCACAACTTTCTCCATTATTTCCTCATCCTAGACAATTATGTGGTCTTTTAAAATTTAATTTTTCACCAATTTGATCTATGTTGCTTATTTTTCTCACTCTTGCTTCTGCTTTCATTGTGCTGCAGGAATCCTTTTTCCTCTATGGAAATACAAGAATAGAAGAAGTTGTTTAATTATTTAAATGTGCCCAATTCGTATGCACTCTGGGGAAGAGCATTGTGATATGAGACAAGAGTTGACAGACACAGCAGCAAGCAATAGTCAAAAGTTTCAGCATGCAGTGGCTTTTGCACTTTATTGTGTGGATATATTAGGGAAGGACTAGGCATGAATAAACAGAACAGAAGGCTTCAGATTTCCAGTTTCAGTGGCAAGGCTAGTATTTTTGATTATGTAGATATTTTATCTTAGGCATCTGGTGAATGAGCACTCACAGGAACTTACCTGTGATTTATAGTAATTGACCCATGAACTTATTACTGTCCAGGTGGAGTAATAGGTCTCTAAACGTTTCCACCTGAGTCAGGGTGGGTTTATTCTGCTCCCCATCTGAGACTTCCAGTGCAGGGGACCCCAAGAATAATTAGTATGACCTTTAAAGACAGGTGTAAAGCAGGCATTGAGAACCTCTGCCTTTTCCTTATCTTCAGTGGTCCCATTCCCTGCCCATCATCCAGAATATAATGGATATAATATTCATTGTTTATATACACGCACACATATATATAAAGAAATAAAGGAAAATGTACTCCTTTTTCAAATGTGTAGTTTATTTTAATTCATTCTACTTTTCAAATAGTGGAGTTATACATGAATAATACACTAAACTAGAGCGTCACTGACAAATTATGTACAGAAACATACATATACTTATATATAATATTGATAATATTATCAATGAATATGAAGCTAGACACAAATAGAACAAAATTTTTAAAAGAGATGAACATAGTCTTTGTTTTCCACATGTGCACTGCATGAAGATTAAATATACAAAACTTCTTTTTTTAATAAATAAAAATTCCAGTTGACAGTTGAAGAAACCGGAAAACAAAACCCACGGTTCCTCTGACTCTATATCATATTCCCTGTAAATTGAATGATTTACTTTCTGTCCATCTCATCTCTTTTCTTTTTTATCTGGCTGGCATAGACTTCCCAATAATAATGGCATAGACTTAACAATAAGACCAATTTCCCTCCATGTTTTACATTTGCATTGTGTAAAATTGTTTTAAGTCCCTGTTTTCACTGAATGCTTTCTATGTGCATTAGATTTCACATATATTTTGATTAGAATACAAAATTTTTAATATATATATATTCTGTATTCTTGTGCATCTTTGTTTAGTCATGCACTTATTTATTAGTTGTATAAATTATAGTGATAGGTTTTTGTCAGTTGAATTCTATCTGTCCATAGAGTTAAAATCCTTCTTGTCATAGAAAGCTATAAGGAATTACATATAGTTTCCTCTCCCATCTTTCAGTTCTGTTAAAATGCTTTTAGTTTGCTGAGTAATTAACTTTTACCCTTCCTTAGGTACAGTATGAAGCACTCAAGGACCTACAATATTAATGTGCTATAGAATGTGCATCTTAAAGGAGAAAGACATTAGAGTCCAGGCTCTCTTGCTTCGAAAGAGTCAATTAGAAAATTTCACTGATGTTAATACTGCCAGCTTTTTTAATTTGAAGAGTGGCAAAATAATGAAGTGTTCCTTCTTCATGCTTTCAGATGTTTGTTGTGAGCACTAGATTCATGCTGCGTGCAGTCTGATAGCTGTCGAATGCTGAGAGTTTGTGAGGGAAGAGAAAAATATATTTGGATTACATTGGAGACTATGGAACAAAGCAGGGGTCAAGTAAGTCAATGGATTTATATGAGAATAGACAGCAGGTACAGATAGAACAGGAAAGCAGTAGAAGGGAAATTTTATGAGTGAAGCAATGGTAAAGGAGATATGAATACAGGGAGAAAGAAATCTGAGTACAGTGTTAGGACAGATAGATTAGACAGATAAATGACTACATAATGAACATAATTACCTGAACATTGTTCTCAATAGCTAAAATTATGTAGCATTGGTCGCTGCAAAACCAGGAATTTCTAAGTGTTTGAGACTGAGTTTTAATAAACATATAAATAAACTCACAACTAAGTTAAAAAATGGAGATCAAAATAAGGAAATAAAAATGTAATTTTTTATGATTTTTAAACCTTATTTTAGCTTAATATCATTAATTGTTATGAGAGCTCCATTTCAAGCTCTTGCACCTTACAGTACTATTCGAAGATAGTCCTAAATAAGTAGTGTTGACAAATTTTATATTTCTTCAACAAGCCAAGACAGGACAAAGAATCAGAAAACAGATCTGCATATCAGTATATTGGAAACATACCTATATAAAAATCTATATCATGCAATTGATCTTGCCACCAATACAGTACAATGGAACATTTTATGAGACATGGAAGTCTTCAGAAAATCTAACTAATTAAAAGAAGGAAGAGCATTGAGGTCTCAGTGGAATGATTGTCCTCTCTAGAGAAGTAGGGTGGAGATACAGTAAGATCCTGGCTATCAGATGAATCAAAAAGTGATGCTGTCAAGATAAGGAAGTTTGACTACCCAGAAGTAATCACACACTCATTTGTCTTGAGATATGGTTTCAACCCAGATACAGATAATGGCATGGACAGTAAAACAAGCTTGAGACTAGAGCACTGGCTGAGAAAAAATAGATATGCCTAGTCTCCATATGTAAATGTTGATGGGAACAACATTCAAGTTTTTAAAACAGCAAAACAAAAAGGCAAACATGTTAGACTTGCAGTAGAAAGAATACATAAACAAAATGTTTTTTAGCTGGAAGCACTAATATGACATTTTTGAAATCTCACTAAGAAAAATCAGGAGTCTAGGCAGTAAAATGGAGGAAAAAACTCCCATGCAAGATATCAGAGAGCATGTTACAGGAATAATAAAAGAAAGACTAGTGGCACTAACCATGATTAAGGTATAGGATATAGCTGTTCCGAAAAGACTTAAATGAAAGTAGAAACAAAGGGACATTTAAGTTTAATTGATGACTGTAAAGAATTTACAGCTTGAACAAAACAAGTCTTTTTGATGAAACAGAGAAAAGTGTTGGAAATGTCCCAAAAATTGGTGTATGGTATACAATAAAGAGAACTAAGTCTTGAAATGAATAGAATTATTTATACGATTATAAGACAAGTAATTAACAGTGAAAATTGAGGCATTATAAGCAATTTTAATTTCTTAGTGCTAGACCTAGACGAATGCACCTGAAGCAGCAGATATCACATTCATTGTCAAGATAAAAAAACACCAGAATCCTTTACAAAATAGCAAGGTTATAATAAAAAGAAATGATGCTAGTTTTGTTTTTAGTGAGAAAAAATAATGCAAAAGCAATAGGGACCTTCACCTTAGTAAGTCAGGGATTTTATATAGTTAGAATTTCATAAAATTTTGAGAACTTTGAAAATACTGAAAACTTATAGAAATACTTGAAATTTTCTAACAAGGTTCCCTAGAATTTTGAGTTAAGAACTTGGGCTTCAGCAGGATGCAGAATCCCATTGCGTCCCAATTACTTGCATCACTTGCTGCTTGCATTTCACAAAAATAACAAAAAAAAAAAAACCAAAAAGTGATGGGGCTACAGAAATCTTATGTTGATTAAGCAGTCCTACAGAGACGAAAAGTAAGAACAGAGCATGGAAACATGGGAAAGGGGATATAATAGAACAATATCTTGACAGTTCGAAGATGAAGAAAAGACTAACAGCTTATTCTGGACTGATATTTTTTTTCACATTCTCACAATGTGAGAAGTCAAGAAAATGGGTAAAAACAGTGTTCTGTAGAGTGGCATAAAATTAAGAATAAAAATAATCAGAATATTAAAAGATGATTCACTAAAATAATAAAAGTGACTATAGTATAATGGAAACAACTATATCTAGCATGGAAAATCATCAAAATTGCTAAGGGTAGCTGCAAGAACAGAGATGTGATAATACAAGTATAAATATCTAAATGCTACAGAATAGAAGAATTTTAAATCCCTCCGCTCTTTTTTCATGGGACTTTGCATTTACTCGTTGTTGCTGAAATTTTCCAGTGACTTCCCAATTTTTCTCTGGTGTTTTATTTTGTATTAGAGAAGTGATCCACATCGAACAATAAAAGTATTTCATATTCATATGCTATCATAAAACTGTAGTACTGGAAATCTTCAGAGTATTAGACACATAACTTTTCTTACAATATACTGAAAATCCAATTAGAATAAATATTTCTAATGATTCCCCACTGTTACCAAAGAAATATTTATAGCATCACCAGTTCTTTTGCAGTTATAAAACAAAGATGTGCAACTTCACCAGTGTGACTTACAAACTACAACAAATCCATAATCTGTCTGAAGTTCCTGTTTAGCTAAGACAAAGAAGGCAATCACTTTTAATTTCACTTCTTAAGATAGATATTCCTCTCCCTTTAATTAATCTAATAAACCACCGTCTGTCTGCAGATCAGATTTTTGCTTCTGTACAAAGGCTTGCCAAAGCTGTATGTGATATTCCAGATGAGATCCTGCCAATGTCTCAAAGAGCAATTCTGGTAATAGTCTATATCTGTCAGAAAACTTTCCCTGCTTTGTCATTAGAATATCTCGCACCTCTCCCATGCTGGCAGCTCAATAATCTTCTCCAGATGACCATACTCAACTCAGATTTCCCCTCCCACATTTCCATTTGGATAACTAAGCAGACTGTAGCAGTTTTTTCAGCCTCCCTCAGTGCCTGACTTTTCATTGTTTAATATCACTCTGTTTCTGCTGTTCCCTGGTTTAGCGACAAGACTCTGCAGCTTCCTGTTTTCCACAATTAAATGAACCCATGTCTACTCCTGGTGGCCTCTGTTGCATCTGTTAAAATGGATTGGTTCCTGAGATGTTGTTCAGAAACAATCCTCCTCCTTTCTTACAGCTGTTAAACTTCCTTTTTTGACAGTTTTTTTTAGCAACCTCACAATTGGCTGGCAATGTCTAATCCTCACTTTGTTTTATAATTGTATAGGAGTCATGTATTAAATGATTAACTGAAATCTTGATCTATGATATCATCTTGATCCCTTCCATGAGAAATCAGGCTTACTTAATTTCTAACGTCACATTGATCTTACAGCCTACCTTTACTAAAAACATGCTGATAATTGGGATAACTGTGTTTGCTTCTTTGTCCATAGTCACTATTCGAGATCATCTCTAAGACAATAGCCAGTGTTGAAGTGAACTATCATGGAAATTTTTGGTGAATGATTTCCTACATTTTTTTGGAAAATAATGAATCATAAAATGATAGAATTGCTCAGTTTGGAAAAGACTTAAAAGATCAGTGAATCCAAACACAACCTAGCCATACTACCCTAACTCTAATGACCCTCCACTAAATCATGTCCCTGAGCACTACATCCAAATGGTTTTTAAACACACCCAGGGATGGTGACTCAACCACCTCCCTGGGGAGCCTATTCCAATGCAAGCCTTTCTGTAAAAATGTTTTTCCTGACATCCAACCTAAACTTACCCTGGTGCAACTTGAGGCGATTTCCCTTTGGCTTGTCACCTGTCACCAGTGAGAAGAGACCAACCCCGCTCTCGCTGTAAGCACCTGTGTGTATCAGTTTGAGCAACAAGTTCTGAGCTAGATAGATAGTTTCAACACAAGAAGACAGACAGGCAGGCAGGCAGAAAGACAGGCAGACAGACAAAGAGAAAAAGAAGAGTCTTTCTCTGAGTCTTTTTACCCTCCATTGTCCAGTACATTCAGTGTGCTTTCCCCTTTTATTTTGAAAATCCTCCACACCATATTCATGGAATTGTGTACATCTTAATTATTGCAGGGAATCTGCAGCTACTATTTGTCTTTGAAAATCTCCCTCTGTGCAATATCAATTAAGCTAGATGCATCCCAACTTAGATTAAGAGATCAAAAACCAAGTAAGAGCATTAAAATTTACAGCCCTTATTTCACGTGCGTGAAAGTTGGCAATTGAAACAGGGGGACAACTCAGCTAACCATCTGATTTCCAAGTGGATAGCATGTTGTATGCAGCATACTGCAAATGCAGCTCTGATAGATGTATACATGTTAGCAGAAAGAATGTAGTAGATATGATGAAAAGAATTAAAAGCCTTCTAAACAGAAATCTAATTTGAGGTAGGTTCAGTATTATGCATAGCTAGAAATAGTGATCAGGGAAAGAAACAATAGTAGCCATCTCCTATCACTGTATGTCTTCAGATCAATAGGCCAGACCTCGCTGTTAATTTTTTTAATCCATGACATATTTAAAGAGAATCAATTTTGAATGGAGGAAATAAATACAAAAAGAAAGAATGTGAACTAAAAGATATTTGAATTTTCCCTGCTCATTGAGGTATCCATGTCGTATGATATTCATGTTTTTTTTTTTTACAACTGTTTTGTTAGTGTTATTTAGAGACATGCATTGGTATCCCATGGAACATTCATGTCAAAAAAATCAAACAAGAAAAGGAATGCCTCCATGATACAAAGAAACAACTTTCTAAAATCATATTTTCTTCAGACTAGGAACCTTTCTAAAACACACTACAGGAAGATGCTTTGGGTAGTGTAAGTATCTAACATTTAAGTTTATGGTGAGTGCATCAGAAATAAAAAAGTTGCTACAGGTTGCCCCGAAGTTATACTAGCTTCTTTAACACTCAAAAGTGTGGAATAGGTTTTTCTGATTTGCTGTCTTAGTGAAATCCCAAAAGAACAGAATATTTAAACACCTCTCAGTTTTAATCTCTGAAAGATTCATGTAGCTCTAGCATGAACAACATTCACTTTCTGAAATAAAAGAAATAAAAGTAAGCATTAAAATTAAATAACTGTGATGTAACTATGGCACAAGCATTCTGTTCCTAGTGAGAACACATACACTGAACAGAGAACCCATTGAATTCGAAGACTGAAAATTCTTATAGTTGTGCTGAAGGTGAACCTACCGGTTGCACTAAAGCTTCGTAATAATTACTGCTTTGTACAAACAAGAATATAATGACCAATACATGTTTAGAAAGGAATTTCTTGCACAGATACATTTTATACACTAAAATCAATGGTAGAATCCATAAACTACTCTGACTCACTGAAGTGAAAGTTTCAGAAAACTACTGAGAATTATTTTCAATCATTTATTCAGTGACATGATGACTTATAAGACATGCTACGGTCTTTAAATATAGTAATAAACCAAAAGTGTAATGCTACAAGAAGTGATTTATTTTTTTCACTCATATCTCTCCATCCTGGTCTTTTCAGTTCTAATATATGAGGCAACTTCAACCAAAAGATGCTCTGGGGCCAGAAAGGCTCGAAAAAGCTGTGAAATTCAACGTTCTGTGGCTGTGAATAATCTGAATTCTTACAGTCTATAGAAGCAGAAATCATTAAAAATCTACCTGTCTTCCTAATCCTGAAATCTATGGAACCAAGGGAATATAGTAGCTTTTCAATTTACATGTGATAAATAATATGAGTTCCTCACCTGAATTATAAGAATTGTATTTTGGACAAGGCCCATTTAAGTTATTTTTTCCTCATAAGTGATCCGTCAGCATAAAACTATCAGCACATGCATAATTTTACTACTGTTGGCATTTTCAAATCCTCCATAATTTGTAACACAAAACTTGGAAGACGTTCCAGAGAATCATCATTCAGAATGTTTTGCTCTTTACTGTCTATTTGAATCAAAACTAAAATTCAGCTTATTTTTACCATCACCTTTTACTTAATATTCTGTTTTCTACTTTCTTATTTATTATTTCTTACTGTACATTGTACTTAATGAGAGTATAAGATGTGAGCTTTAAGCTGGGATGTAATTAATTCTTTTACTTCTTAATATTCTGATAATTACAATCAGTGCGTAAAGTAGGGAGGGCTCAGAATCTATGTGATTTTGGCAGAAAATGCACCATAGATTGTTGTGATTGTGAGAGAAAAAGAGATGACATTAAAATTACATACAAATAGCTTACATAGCTAGCTGCTTCTGAAGTACCTAGCTGCACTTCATGGTATGCAAAAATCACAGAATCATAGAATGGCCTGGGATGAAAAGGACCGCAATGATCATCTAGTTTCAACACCCCTGCTATGTGCAAGGTCACCAACCACCAGACCAGGCTGCCCAGAGCCACATCCAGCCTGGCCTTGAATGCCTCCGGGGATGGAGTATCCACAGCCTCCTTGGGCAACCTGTTCCAGTGTGCCACCACCCTCTGTGTGAAAAACTTCCTCCTAATATCTAACCTAAACCTCCCCTGTCTCAGTTTAAAACCATTCCCCCTTGTCCTGTCACTATCCACCCTCATAAACAGCCGTTCCCCCTCCTGTTTATATGCTCCATTCAAGTACTGGAAGGCCACAATGAAGTCTCCCTGGAGCCTTCTCTTCTCTAAGCTAAATAAGCCCAGTTCCCTCAATCTTTCTTCATAGGAGAGGTGCTCCAGCCCTCTGATCTTTATTTTGGAAGATCCATAGCCAAGTCATTATATCTTCAGAATCATTATATATATGGGCAATTTTATTTTTTTTTCCACTAAAAAGCATATATTCCTTTAAGGTTACAAACAAACAAACAAAAACAAACAATCAAACAAACAACAAGAATTTGTAAGTAGTATCCCTGAGAACCATGTAATGTTAATATTTTAAGGGATATAGAAATTTGGAGTACCACCTGTTGGTGAAACATAGAAGTAACTTATTTTCCTTTAGTGGAAAGGAAAATAAAAAAAAAAAATAAAGCTATGCTTTAGTGAAGAGCTGGAGTCAATAATGATTTTTTATAATTATCAAGAAAACACACATAACATGAAGTTGTATTACAAGAGATATAAGTTATTTATGATATAGTTGTTTCAGGTTGATGAAATTTAGCATGGATTCAGCAATTTTGGAATTATTTATGCTTTTTGGATTATTTATGCTACTCTTTGTTTTGGATAAATGTGTTAAATTAAAATTAGACACCCCAACATGCAACACAGTAAAAAAACAGAAGCAGTACAAGTTAAAAAGATTTAATTTAGCACAGAGACCATTCTAATTTTATCAACTGTGAAAACTGTGGCTACATAAGCTACATTATTGCAGGCCAGATTCAATCTTTAAGGTACATCTGTGGAGGTGGTACAGACAGAATATTCAAGGCACAGAAAATAGTCTTTGCCCTTAAAAAATGTGTAACATTGCAAGTTACCTAAATCAAAAAGGGATGGTGTCATAATAATAATAATAATAATAATAATAGTAATAATAATAATAATAATAATATGCTGACTCTTGTGTGAACATATCATTCAAAGTCTGTTTAAATATATATATATATATATATCTTCTCAGTTCTAACTTAGACATTTTTAACTTGTCCTAGTGTTCTGCTTCAGGTTTTAGAAACTCCCCTACAATTTTTGCTCAAGAAAAGAGGAGAGGGAAATGGAAGTCTCTCACAAAGAACTCAAGTGTATACCCTTCAGTCTCTGTGTAGTTACACTGCTAAATTGTATTCTGTTAGTCACTGTTCACAGAAATATCTACTCTTTCTCTGAACAGTCTCTGTATTTCTTATGGTACAAATTTAGTGTTCTTGAAAGAGGATGATTGCTATATACATATTATACGTAGTATCCAAGTTAATTTTCTAGGGTCCTGCATTAATTTTTCTTACTCTCCTGCAAATTCTTCTGATATTTAATTGCAGTTTCTTTCTCTTGGCAACATCCCGCTGATAACTAAACCCATATTTATGAACTCAAATTTTTCTGCTCTACTGTCATTTCATTCTCACAAACCTTTCATTTTTAGAAGAATATTCTTTTATCAATCCTTATTAGCAAGAACATCTTGTTGTTGCATTTTAGATGAATTTCTATTTGTCTCCTTAGCCTTAAATACTTTTTCTTTGCCGATGCATTCTAAGTTTTGCTCACTGCAAGGGTCAAAGAAATTTATCTGCAGCTGTCCAGATAATTCATTCCTTCTGAAAAGTCATTAGTTCATGAACTATTTTCACGCACACAACACTGAATTTTTAGTAAAAATAATCACCTCTAGACTTATTTGTGATTTTCTATACTTCTGTGGTCAGCAATATAAAAGCTGAAGGCAATCCATCCCATCAGGTAGTCCACTTATTAGGCTGCTGAAGACATACTGATCACCTCGATTTTTCTTGTAACTTCAAGTGTGTTGGTTTACTGTTCCATACCACTATTATCCGAGCTCTCTTATTCCTGTCATATATTCAGCGATATCCCACTTTCTGAAAACAGAAGCAGAGTACTTATACAACCTGGAGCTACACTCAGATTAATTTTGAACTTGAGGAGGAGCTCAACTTTGGCTAATTATTGTCTTTCCTATCTCTTTGACCGGATTCCTTACTTCCTTGAGGATTAGTCATTTTTTTCTTTTCTTCATCCTTACAGGTTTTCATATTTTTTTTTTTCCATTTTTTTTCTTAGTATCCTGTCTTAACTGCCTACATATTCAGATACATGTTGTGTCCTCTCCTATTTTAATTACATCAAAAACCAAAATACAAAATCAAAATATGTGCTTTTTCCCTTTGCAGAACCTTTGATACACAGATCTTTTTGGCCTGATCTCCCTAAATTGCTTTGCATGCTTCAAATCAGTGATTTTGATCTAGACAACATTAGTTAGGAACTGCTTGTTTATCCTTTCTTTTACGTTGATCCTGCTCGAGGCATTTAATCATGTATCTACTATTTCATTCTGGAATAGCTTTATTTCTTCTCAGTATATCATTCTTTAATGGTATATCTCTCAGCTATCCCAAACAGAAATTACTGTGCTATTCTGACTAATAAGTTTTCTGTCATCCATATATAGGAAATTAAAAATCCAGTAAGTACACAAATTCAAATACTTATAGTATTTATAATACAAAGAACTACAGAATAAAATTCTTGGAATATGTAGAATATTTTTAATATTGCACCAGTACTTTTTATATTTTAATCTTTACCCAAAATTATTTTGACTAACATGTCTCCCTTTAATGTCTCCCTCAGTCATACTTCACCCACTTCAGTGGGAATATTTGTCCTTCATAATAACAATAATTTTTTCTTTGTTCCAATCAGATTTTCTTATGTCTACATGTTTTATTTTCTGTCTGGCAGCCAGTTCATTTTCCATTCTCAAGTTCTGCTTTGACTTCAGGACTGTCAATTAATTAACAGCAGTCCCCACTAGGAAAAACACAGAGTTGATGTTTGTGAGAGTCTCTTATTTATTTCCAGAGTATTCTGATTTCAATTTTAGTACCATTGATCATATTTTTTTTTTTTCACATTCCTGCCCCTGGCTGCCTCCATTTCTTCCTGCTATAAAAAGTCTTCTTTCTCCTTATCATATTATTTTCTACCTGACTTTATTCTCAGCTCTCCATTACAACAAAGTTTTTCATAAGAAAACTGATAGACTTGTTCCTCATAACCTTGTGGTTTGCCAAGTTAGTGATTTGAGTCTTCACTCAGCAGTGGAGAGGGAAACATGGGAAATTTCAGCCAGAGTGAAGTTACAACTGGACAGTCCCAAAAGTCTCCATACTCTGCTTAGCTCCTATCGGTCAGGCAATACATCTTGGAATTTGCCTAACAACTAACAATTCTGGGCTTAAATGTGCAAACCGTTGTCAAACAAGCCTTCTGTTGAGTTCTTAAGCTGACTTTTCTCCAAGCCTTACGTTTCTAGACCTCATGATTGCGCGCTAGAGGAAAAAAAAGAAAAAACCCTATTCCCTCTCTTTTGTATCCCTGTTAAAACCTGTTAAAAGCATTATTAAACAACCTGCTTGTGATCAGGGATTCTCTACAAAATCAACATGCTGACTAAACCACAGAACTATGTAAGTTCTTTTTCAAAGAGTAATGAAGCCATTCTCTGCTAACTGCTAATAAATTTACATTGTCTGGCATTACTTCAGAGTTTCCCTAAAGTCTTATTTCTAACTCAAGAGCTTAATCATTAACGAACATAGAAGTTTAGATTCATGGGATATAATATTGTTTTATATTTGTTCAACACCATGAAGATATTCAACTACCTTCACTTTTTATGAGAAGCATCTTTTAGTTCAGATTTGACCCTTATTCACCCCATGTAGCATTTCAGTCTTCTGCATAATGTTATAATTTCCTGACTAAGCTTCCCAGAGATAGGGCCTTTTAGCAACTGTGGAAATGACAATGGAAACTCTGAGATTATTTAGAAATGTCAAGCCCAGAGATGTAGCAGCAAGCTTTCTTTTTTTTTTTAAACTTTGTTAACTGTAGTGTTGAATCAGCTTTACACTGAGAAAATAACAGATCTATTTATGACAACTGTAATAACTGAGACTGATGAGGTCTTATCCCAGTTGTAAGCTCAAGTTCTGCAAAGTCATTGAAAGTTCACAAAATGTTCCCTGACTCCTAATAACATGTATTGATAGGAAAAAGATCAAAAGACAGAGGCTAGAGAGAGAAAATACCTAAAAGAATATTATACCAGACCATGGACACCAGAAAAAGACAGGAATGAAATAACTTTTGGCAAGCAACAGCAAAACAGAAATGAATTAACCAAAACTGGTGTACTGGAAACATAGACTATTCAATACCTGCCCTTAGCCACTGCCTTTCTTATGGTTTCTAAAAAGATTGTTTGAGGCAAAGGACAGTAACTTTTTTTTCACCTTTCTATGGACATACCAGATTAGCTCATTATAAAGCCAGCAAAGACACCCTTGTGATTAATGTGTCTTCCTTCTCTCTTTTCTTCCCAGGATCTGGAGGAAAGACTTTTAATAAAAACTACTGTGACTGAGCTCCAGACTTGTATGCCAAAAAGCCAGCCAAAAAGTCACATTTCTCCTATCGTTTTGATTTCATTATCTTTCCATACTTTTTTGTTTACTTAGACAATAGGACAGCGGCTGTCTACCAAAATCTGAAAAGCAATACTTTTTCCGCATGACATATGTACAACATATTAGATTTTAATTAATGACTTATTACATTAAAAAAAAAAAGAATCTTGATGGTTCTTTGACCACCATTTTCTGGTTTGCAATCAGATTTTACTCTTTTAGTGTTTTGTTGATAGTGTATTTTTTTAAATAATTATTTCTTATCCTAACACTTATTTCCTAGTTTCTGTGAAATGCTAAGTGGAGGTATCTCTACTTAAAACCATTTTAACATTACCACTACTAAAAATAATTGCATACAACATTAAAATGGAACAGTCAATGTATGAATCTTGGTCATTCATTAGGCTCATTTATCCTTTAATTCTAAAAGGTAGATTTATGGGGGCACATATATAACTGAGCAATTCAGTATGACTCCAGATCTGCTAAATCATGCCTTTGAACAAACCACTCTTCATGGGCTATGGCAGAGATTTTATGGCAGAGAATAAACACTGTGTCACTGAACCAGAGACACTAGGCTACCCCTATGGTAACAGATGGAGAATGTAACTGAAATATGTTAAGTATCCCTGTAATAAGATAAATTGAAAAGAGATGGGAGATTTGTGGAGTAGTATACACTGTATATCCACATTTGTATGAATAGTACAAAATAATGTGAATCTTTCCAATCACGCCTGAATAGTAGTTTCTATAGATTAAAGGAACTCTCAGCATAAAAGTTTGGTAGACTGATCTACCAAAAATGCCTCTTCATTGATATTTAGCAGGTTTCTAGCACAAATAGCACAAAGTAAAATTATTCTGGAATTATATGATCATTTTAATGCTTAGGTAATTTCTCCATGAATTATTTACGAATCTGTTCCTCTGACAGGCTTCCCACTGCCTGTTAAATATATGACTCAGGTTATCTCACCTTCCCTTAACATTATCATGCGCTTCCCAGGGCCATGACTTTACACTTTTTCTTTACACAGTCTTATGTCATTTAACCATTTATTCATATATTTTCATCTTAGATAAAATTCATCCTGGGGCATATGATTCAACTTAAGTATTTGATTGTTTACACAGGTGCAGTTTAAGAGTTTTGAGTCACTGAGTAAATGTCATATTGTTTGCTGGTTGTTTTTTTTTTTTTTTTTTTTAATATCACCCAGTGTTATATCAGTTTATATTAATACAATAATTGTATTATATATATTTTGTTCATTGACTAAACCGTGTGTCTCCTCCTTAGAGGAAATTATTTAAAGTGTGCATTAATCAGGATTTAAGTAAACATATCTGATTTATGACAGCTTGTTTTGCTGTTGGATGAAGAGCAGTCGGCCAGTTATTTAATTGTCATTCATCACTGTGAAACAGCATTGATATTCATTCATTATCAGACCTTCAACAAGCTGGATGCACAATATTTCCTTACCAGCTGACACTATGATATATTTAGTTGGTAGTATGTTTTGTATTTTGAAACTCATGAGGCAATTTGGTATCATATTCCTGAAAGCATGTATTTCTGTATAATGCAAGTAATAACTTGCCATGGTTCTTCCATTTCTGAGTATTGCCTAAACTAAAAACTTTTATTTTTTTTCATCCTCTAATTTTCAAAATATACAATTTTTCTTAATAGCAAGAAACAAGCTGTAAGATGCCAACTCCTTATTCAGTGTTTTATGTTAGATCTAAGTTTATTATTTTTAAACTATTGTTCTTCTGTACCCAATACTCGCAAGTTATGATGGAGTTTAATAATTAAAGTAAACTAAAAATATGTGAAATCCTTCTCTGCACTCTTGTGCCTTCCATTTATCATCATTATTATCTCCTCTATATAAATTCTTTAACTAGATTTTGGTTCCTAACAATGCTTAGCCAATTTGAATTAATTTTTCATTATATTCTGAAATAAAATCTGTGCAAAGTAATCTCCGGTGAGCACTGAGGTTTACATAAATGTAAGACAAGGTGATATTTCAGTTCAAATTAAACATCATATTGATTTTCTACAATAATTCTGGCCTTTGATTCAGGATGCACTCTCATAATAGTTCTATAGGAACACACTCATTCACAGATGGGGATCCCCAGACTTTTATCCTTTTGGCTGAAATGAATGTTATAATGGATCATTTGGAAAAAAAAAAAAAAGATAAAACACCAAACTACTGATTATGGATGGATTCATGCAATGTTTATAACAGTTCCCACCATACCTTCAGAAAATGACTCCTAAGCTCATCTTAGTCTGGAAAATACAGAGGTAGCTGACAGAAACCATTCACCTAGAAAAACCGTACTGTGACAGCCGCTGGTTTCACTCTTTGGTTTAGTTTAGAAATAAGAAAGAGAAGTTTTGCAGTTAGGAAGAGAGGGGCTGTCATGTTGCAGCAAGTTTTCTCTACCAAAGGTAGTATTTATACATAACAAAGTCTTCCTGTTTTCCCTACTTTCAAGAGCTGTCTTTTGTTTATGCCTGCAATACACGGATGTCTGCATGCATGCATACTCATGCACACACATCTGTTTATGTTTATCAGCCTGTGATAATTTCGTATAAAGCAATACTCGTAACTAGTACTTAGACTATTCTTACTCATCTTCTAAGCACTTTTGGGACTGGTAGTACAAATGACATCATCTGAGAAGCACTGAAATTAGAGATTGCAAGAAAATAACAGAAAAGCAGTGGAGAAGATCTCTACTTTGTTTAAAGGAGGCTAAAGAAAACATCTAGAATTATCTTGTGTAATCTATTGGGAAAGGCCTGGAAGGAAGAATATAGGTACAGTACTGTTTAAGGGTCATAGAAAATGAGATCTACAGAGATGAGAGGGAAAGAAATAATGAGTATTGGGTAGATAAAGCCCTCTAGTGAGCCCTATACTAAAGCATGATAGTGAAAGTGTTGAAGATGACAGAATCAGTGTCCCGTTGATGAGCTCTTATGTGCATTTACTCTCACTGAAGAGCCTGCAAAACAATGGAAGAATTACTTCTTTTCATTAGTCAGGAATATCCAGGAGGATGATGGACAAAAGCAATCCAGAGACAAAAGTATGTAAGTGGTTTGGTTGTCTTTTGAAGAAATGATCTTGCTGCTATTGGAATTCCTTGTGGCTAAATACAGGTGCTAAAACACAGGTGCTAGAACACATAAATCAGAAAGAAAATATTGTAGTTTGATCATTCCTAGTGTATGCATGAAAGAGGGATGTTAGCTTCAATACCAGTATTCAGGCCAATAGTTTAGCATATTTCTTCATCCTTGCATCTTAGCCTCTCTCCAACAGGAACTCACATTTTTTTAATGTCATAACCAAAATTGTGAATAGAAGGAAAGAAAATCACAATTTGCATAACATTTTTGTCTGATCCATGAGAGCAAGTGACTCCACTTTTTTTTCTTTTAGCAGTAAGTTTACTGTAAGAATTTTTTTCTCAACAGATATGGGAAAACTTATGTAAATTTAAAGGAAATTTAGTGTAATGCAGTTTCTAAGATAGAATGGCAATTACTTTTTTTTTTTTTTTTTTCCCCATCATTAAAGAATAAAAGTAGAACATGGAAATTCAATTTGGATATATGGAAGAAATCTATATCTTGAGACCAAAAAGATTCTTAGAAGATTGCATATAAAAAATACAGACAAACTACTGTACAAAAAAAAAGAGAGTTGGAATGCAAATGACTCTTAGGAGACGCTGATTTCTTGAACTGTTGCTGACTTTTCTCTAGCTGAGGAACCATCAGCCACAGTAATCCCATAAGCCAAATCTGAACCAAATGACCCTTTTGGACTATGCTAAAAACACATAATGCTGCAGGTTCCTACAACAGGTTTTGATCCACAAAATCTCATCACACCTATGGCTACATTTTTCATTGTAAATATACATTTTGAAAATCAGACAGAAGTCACATAGGCATAGATATATTCAGTTAGGAAAGAATCTTGGGAGACCACCTAGTCCAACCTCATTCTCATATCAGGGTCAAAACTCAGTATAGATCACACTGCTTTGGGCTTTGTCTAGCCAGGTCTTGGAAACCTCCTTAGAGCTAGTTTGAGAATTCTTTGAAATGAGCATTAATAAAAGAAGTGAGAACTGTTTTGATATTTCATTCTGAACTGATTCAGAAAAGATTATCTCAGAGCTATCTTATTAAGGAAGCTCAAGAATTTTCCAGGGGATATTGTTGTAGCAGAACTGCAGTGATACTTTTGCAACCTAGGAAATTTGAATAGGCTACCCAGTCCTATTGTCTGTCTTTATGAACTAGTGCTGAAGACACTGAATTTGGCAAGGAGAAATAAGAATCTGTTAGATGTGATTTCTAGAGTTTTTAGTGGAGCTGGTTCATGAATTACATAAATACCCATAGCTTCTGTTTTAGAAAAACATGCTTCCTACAACTGACATGAACCTATAGTCTGTTGCTGAGTATTTTGTTAAGCTGCTTTATTGGTTCAACTTTAGGCTACCTATAGTTTTAGGGAAACAATTCTTAATTAAGGAAATTAACAAAAATATAATTGCTTGATCTTTCTTCATAAAGAGCAGATAGATGCTTGTTTTGATATTGTTTAGCTTTGATGCGCTTAAGAAATACATTTATTCTATGATAGTTACTTTTTGGGAGTTACATTATCCATTGTTAAAATACATTTCCCCTTGCTAAAAACTGTCATAAAAATCTATTTTAAAAATATTCTAAGAAAGCTTTCTTTGTGACACATATGTCATCACCTATAAGAATAGAACTTAATGATTTAAGAGATTTTTCTTCTCTGTGGGAGGTGAGATTACTTCACAAAAAAGAAAAATTTAACCAAGGCTAAATTGTTGTTCATAACATGATGTGAACCACTTCAGGTTACTGCTATTTCGTCTTGCCAAATACAAGATTAACACTATTTTAAGCAAATGGAAAAAAAAAATATGACATATATAAAGAAGAACTAATTTAAGTAAAAGGTAGAATCAAGAATTCCAGTTTCACATGGCAATTCTTGACATATTTTTAATTGTAGTGCCATTTCCTCATGTATCAAAATATATTGTTTTAGTATTTTTTGCCCATATGAACTTAAATCTATTTCCTCTACATTAAACTCACTGAGAGCATGAAAGTGTAGCCTAAGTCTTGCGCTTCCACAGAGCAATAAATGATGTGTGGAAAACAACTAGGTGTTAGAACTGAGGAAAATTTGATCATTTTCAGCCTCTACACTTATACTTTCTGTTTTCTGTACTTTCAATCTTGTAAATCCTGATTTTAGTTGTGAACTGGGAGGCAATATAATCAGCAAATTTGATTTCTAGGTCAGGGATCTTAATACAAAGACAAAAAAATAAGAATTTAGGAAATTGCTTTATTTTCATAACTGTTGTTTTTAACCAATGTTAAGGAAGGCTACAAGTGTGAAGAGAGAATTGCTGTGTTTTATCTGCTAAGATGGACATCAACAAATTATGTCAAGAAAAGCTGCACTGACATTTTATGCTCGTAGCAGTGAAATGGCAATGCTATTTTCACCAGCCTTTTAACTGGATATTCTGTTCACAAGCTTCTCAATCTTTTTTCCTCCTGCATCTCAGTAAACGTAATCACATTTTCCACAGCTTTCTATGACCCTATAGTTACCTCCTTGCAGCAACTCATCCTCAAATTCAGAAGTGCTCCAGAATATTTTCAGATTGTTTCTCAGAAACACAAAAGTAATACCCATGACCCCAGAAAAACACTGTTCTCTGCTCTGGTCATAGGACTAAGTGACTCATATATTGAGATTTTCTGATCTACACAAAAAAATTAGAAGACTAGATGATTTAGAGGACATGCTGAAATATTTTAAGACTTTATCTCCTAAAAAAGCAGAGGGAGAAGTGTGAAGATCAAACAGATGGAGATTGTCAAAAGCCTTTATTAATGTTTGATTTTATGTACCACACTATCTGAGGCACTGATACACTCAATCTTTTTACTGCTCCAGATATATATTAGAATTTGTGTTGTCTGGATTGATAAACATAAAACACCTTTTGTATTCGCAAGAAAAAAAAAGTAATAAGAGTTATTACACATGAAGAAGATTTACAGTGCTGCCATTGGGCGTAGTAAAAACAAACTAAAAACAAACGTGAAAGCAAATGAACATTAAAGGCCAGAAGATGATGTCTTTATTGTTCTTCAAGGTCTGCCCTCACCATATGGTACATCTAACAATCTATGATTGTTTTACCTTTCCCAGTTTTTTATTGATCCTTTTGTGTTGCACACATAATTGTTAGGAAATTAACTACTGGCACATTCTGATAAAATGATTTGCAAATATAAAATGAGAACCATTTTGGCATTTTCCCCTTTGAAAATACAACTAGCTTTATTTTTATCTAGATTTGAAGATCCTTATTTGTCTTCTAGAATCCTCCAAAAGTTGTCCAAAACAGTTGCGCAACTGTATCTTATAACACACAAGTGTCTGTTCCAGCGTAGTCAGAAGCAAATACTGTCATGGCATTCACAGGGGTTGGAAGGGACCTCCAGAGATCATCGAGTCCAACCCCCCTGCCAAAGCAGGTTCCCTACATTAGGCTGCACAAGTAGATGTCCAGGTGGGTCTTGAAGATCCCCAGAGAAGGAGACTCCACAATCCCCTGGGCAGCCTGTTCCAGTGCTCCATCACCCTCACCACAAAGAAGTTCTTGCACACATTTGTGTGGAACTTCCTATGCTCCAGTTTCTGGCTGTTTCCCCTTGTCCTGCCTCCACACACTGCTGAAAAGAGTCTGGCCTTGCCACTTTGCCCCCCACACCTTAGATATTTATAGACCTGGATCAGGTCCCCTCTCAGTCTTCTTTTCTCAAGGCTGAACAGACCCAGTTCACTCAGCCTTTCCTCATAGGAGAGATGCTCCAGGTCCTTCACCATCTTTGTGGCCCTCTGCTGGACTCTTTCCAAGAGATCCCTGTCTTTTTTGTACTGGGGAGCCCAGAACTGGACGCAGTACTCCAGATGAGGCCTTACCAGGGCAGAGTAGAGGGGGAGGATCACCTCCCTCGACCTGCTGGCCACGCTCTTTTTAATGCACCCCAGGATGCCATTGGTCTTTTTGGCCACAAGGGCACACTGCTGGCTCATGGCCAACCTGTCATCCACCAGGACACCCAAGTCCCTCTCTGCAGAACTCCTCTCCAGCAGCTCATCCCCAGTACAGGATATATATATACAGGAGATGCCAATGTGTTCTTCAGGGTGCCGGATACTCCCTAGTTATTTTGGCAAGTTCTGTGTACTCCTTTTGAGCTCTGCTGGTCACAATCCTTCCTGCTTTTGCCTCTAGCTAGAGCTACTCTCTACCAGTAGATGAGCCTGGGCAGCCCTGGCTCCAAAGGTGAAGGAGAGGATGTACTTCCAGGAATTTGGAGGGTGGCATGTTTAGAAAATTTTCATTTGCTTAATGGAGGCACATTTCTGGAAGTGCCACCCTCCTTCTCTTTCATTCAGATATGGGTTTCCAAACCTCTATCTTGTCATTCAAGTAGTGGGAGAACCTCATCACCAGTAGGACAGAAGAGATTTCTGAAGTGCACAGATACCTGCTAAGCTGATGAACATTTTTTACCCTTCTCCCCTTTTCCTCCATCCTGTGAAAACAAGGTGGATCCTCCAAGTCAATTTTGACAGAACAGAAAGAAGAATGACAGATAATGTGGCCAAAATGAAGAGTGGAGCACCACTTCTGAATCTCCCAAAGGAAACCAGTGACTAGCTAGTGGTTAGTTTTCCCTGCAGATTCTTTGAAAGTATGGCTAAAAACAATAGAAATTAAACCTTGCCCATTTTACTCTTGTTAACACCTCTGGAAGCTACATAGAGCTAAGCTCTGCATGTTTCAAATAGATATTCAAGCTTGAGTAATATGAGGGTTTTTATGTTCTTTTCAGCATAAAGAAAGCTTCATGAAGGATATTCTAGGGACTGATAGGGAGTTGTTTTGTGCAATGGCTTGTTCTCCTGAAATGGTGGGGAAATTCTCCACACAAGTAACTGTACTTCTTAGTCAGGC
Organism: Lagopus leucura; assembly: GCF_019238085.1. Lineage (NCBI taxonomy): Eukaryota > Metazoa > Chordata > Aves > Galliformes > Phasianidae > Lagopus > Lagopus leucura. The sequence continues at coordinate 21,297,369 of NW_024962263.1, forward strand.
ACATCAGAGGCAGATCCAATAGCACAAAAATGCTATAACAGATGTTGAGACTAAAGATACAGTAAAAAATTGTTTGCTCTAAGCAAATGGTATAATGTTATTGCAAGTGAAGCTCAGGACAAGGAGGTATGATGAGCTCTGACAAATACACAGAAAAGAAGCCTTATTTCCCAGATAAAATGTGGCAATATGTGACGTGATATATTCCTTCCTTGATCATTGTTTGCATGTGTGACAACAAGAACTTGAGATCTTTTCCTTGTATACCATTTGCTAAATCTATTTTTGATGGAGATAAATTTGCAACATTAATAGAGAAGATTATTAATTACCAAGAAACAAGATACTGTACCTTGCCAAACGTCACTTACTGTGTAAAAACTGAGACTATTTAATGCTTTCAGCATAAGAGGACCCACTGTTTTTCAACAAAACTGAATTCTGCAAAGTTAATTACAATAATTTTTACAGGCCACAGTGACAGCTTCTAATAACAGCTGATCAGCTGTAGATGCATCAGTTGCCAGATTGAGTCAGCTTTACAGCCATGATGAGCTGATGACTCCCGCTTGTGTGCCGTGTGTGTGTAAGTAACCAAAACAAAAACAGTCAGAAACACAAATTGAATTGTCAGCATTGTTCATATCTGTAAAGTCCTGCTCATGTAGTGATTCTTCATAATCTGTGAGGTGTTACTAGGTCTTGTTAAATGCTAGCTAGTATGATTGACTAGTATTAGCACTGTTTGCAAAACAGAGTTAATCATCTAGTTGTAGGGTTATAAAACAGACTTTCTGAAAACAATTGAGAGGAAAAAAAAGGCTATCTCCTAAAAAAACATGTATTATATCAAAATATGTAATTGATAAATCCAAACAATTCTACTGAATCTGCATACTATTTAAATGAGATTTATGGCTGATTGAGAAAAAGCCAACTAAGCCTGTATTTTATTAGGTGTATATTTTCTGATAATTTTTTATCTTCCACATCTACTTTGTTTAGCATCATCTTTTCCAAAAGAATTTCAGGTTACATAGGACTTTTAAGCCAGGGCCACATTTTCACAGTCTTACAGTGCAGTGAAGAGGAAGGATAAGAAGCAATTGATTTAACTAACGAATTTTTCAATTACTCCAACCAAAAGAAGAATACAGGAAGTGAAGTCTGAATCAGATTGCAAAGGATGAGTGCAGAATAACATAGGCAAGCATGTGGAAACAAATGACCAAAGCATAAACCTCCTGAAAACAGGAAGACGTATCACAGTAATAAATGCTTAGCATGCTAGCAGAATAGAAAAAAAATAGTAGCTCGTTATCCAGTAGAGAATAAAACTACCATCAGCTAGAAAAACCCAATATTTCTTTTCTTTTTGAGTCTTGCCTCTCCCAAATTCCCCATCCATCACCATTTGGCTTCCACAATTGATCAGTTCACAATAGCAGGATAAGATCTCAGCCTTGAGCAAAGAGAAAACAGGTATGAATGCATTCAGGTAAGATAATTGCTTTGATATCAGCTAACTCCAATAAATTTCATTCTAACATGTTTATGGAACTGAAATAAACACAGTCTCCAGCACTTATTTTTGAAAATTTGTGTAGAAAAAAGTCAGCGAAATTGCAGGTGAAACCTGAGAATGGTAAAAGCCAAAGGATTTAATGTGGATTTTGCACATTTTTTTTCTCCATTGTTAACCCTGAATAACTTTGATGCAAATAAATAAACCATTTTTGAGTAGTGAAGATACTACAAGATTACAATATTGATATCAGCTTACATAGATTTGTGAAAGATTAAGTGTCAAATCAATATAATTATATTTTGTGGCAGGGTGACAAGACTCCGGGGTAGAATGGAAACATAGAAACAGTAAAAACATACTTCATATCATGGCACTAATATTAAGTATTAATGATGTCTTATGCAATACTCTGGTAAACAGGTTAGGGAGATATGATCTACATGCAATTTATTACAGGAAAATCTAGATTAAACCTGCTACAGTGTGGGTGTAAATCTTGTTGGAAAACCATAATCAGGGGTAGCTATAAACAAATTACTGCCTACAGCAGAAGAGGTCTGCTCAGAATCCATTTTTACCTAAACTCTGTCATTAATGGATTTGATACTGAAATAAAAAGCAAGATTATTAAATGTACAAATGATGGAAAACCAGATGAAGCTGAAAGTGTGTTGAAACATAACATTAGAATTCAAAATGACTTTGATAAATTGCAAAAATAACCTGACAAAACAAGAAAGTTAGCAGTGAAAAATGCAGTGTGCAGTTGTGCAAGTAAAAGGTGAAAAGAAACCTGTTAGAAATTAGTCTTGCGGGAAGAAGTAAAGAATGTGAGCATGTAAAGGCTACTCTCTGAGGATTGTTTTTGAAAGACAGAGCACTTCTAAGCCATCTATGTGGCCCTACTGTGCACCTGTTATCTAGTATTGTCCTACATATTCCAGGAAAGAATGAGAAAATGCAATATCAACTGAATGTGTACACTGAATAGCTAGAGTAATCAACTTAGGCAAGTTAAGATCTAATTTGGAGTATTTACTTGAATCTAGATACACAGGGAAAAGTGTGAGATCTACTCTACAGAAGATTGACCCCAGAAGATGCTAGAATATTTAGTGGGAAAATAATAATTATTAGGATTTTGAAAATTTGTAGGAAACACATACCTTTTAAACTGGTATTTTCCAATGTGGAACTACAGTTTACCTGGTGGACATCTTGTTTTCTAGATTAACTGTCTGTATCACCATGAAAAGGAAAGAGAGAAAGAAAGAGAGAGGAAGGAGGGAAGGAGGGAAGGAGGGAAGGAGGGAAGGAAGGAAGGAAGGAAGGAAGGAAGGAAGGAAGGAAGGAAGGAAGGAAGGAAGGAAGGAAGGAAGGAAGGAAAAGGGGAGAGAGGGAGAGGAAAAAATAAAAAGATATTTATTGAGTTTAGAGGGAATCACCTTAATATGTAAACTCTTAGGAATTTACAGTGAACAAAATCATCCCAAATTTCTTGGAAGATATGTTCTTTTGTATTGCACAATGAAAGATGTGGTACCAGTCCTCTCTGCAGGAATTTTTCAGGTTTGTAGGGTGTAAAAGTCTAAACCATTGAATTCAGAAACTATTTATTATTCATCCATGCATTTCCCTATATATAGAAAAGCTTCTGCTTTTCTCATGTAATCCTTGCAAAAGAAAAAATGACTCTAAATCCCACCTCCCTACTCTTTTCCTACTATAAGCTCTAGATCTAAGAAGTCCTCCAATTCCACAGTGTGAATTGTGATTGCTTCAAAGTAAGGGAACAGCTTTGTTTTGTGTCACACAAAGATGGAAAAGGGAAGGGTAAGGTAGGGTAAGCTGTCCCTGGGGACGCTTCAGGTCTATGGAATATCTGGACAGATAATGAACTGGCTTTCTAGAACAAGCCAAAAATTTTCACTGCTGATTAAGACAAATATATTCGTGTTTGCTTTGTTTTGTTTTGTTTTCATTCATATAACAGGGTATGTTCATCATGTATCCTCTTTCTGTTGGGAAAAAAAAAGATTGAAAATGGACTTATTCAATAATTTCAGTTTCACAGCTGAAGAACATGACACAAAATGAAGTTTCATGTGCAATTTCTTCTCACATTAGGCAATATAGCAGTGACATTGCCAAGAAACTGCTAGAGAAGATATGCTAGGAAACAGTGATGCAGCTAAAGTATTCTGAGTTTTGACTTTTTTTTTACTGAATACTAGTAGCTCTCTGCAGAATAGTCTGAGTCTCTTGGCTGCTGTTGTAGAAAAGTTGCCAAAGCAGCTCTAAAGGCTCTGAAGATTACTGTTTTTTTAAAAGTGGTTGTTTTAAAAGCCCATAGGCCTGCTGTCTGTCTTGATTCTTCATATTATGTTATAATGCAAATGTTTAGTAATTTGTTGTTATGAAACCTGTTTTTTTCTTTTTATATCAGTGTATTTCTTGTGCCAGTAAAGTACCTGTAAAAATCAAAGTCTATTTCTGTAGTTGCACTCTTGTGTCTGCATAGGCTGCATTTCTTAGAAGTTGAGTGATGCTTTCCTCAGAATCTGGTTAATAAATGTCCTTAAGTAAGAGGCCTTGTTTTCTTATCTTAATCAATTTTCTTTCTTGCCTGAAGATTGAAGAATATAAATAAGTACTGTAAGGATATGTAGAAAAGGTAAAGCTATGTGAATTGTAGAGGATATATACATACTTGTAATGTAAGGACACTTCATAAGGACAAGGTAATGGCTACCCTGCATAAAAACAAAAGGAAGGGACAGAAAAAGTAAAAAAACCACCAAGATTCACACATGCTAAGGAACAAGATATAACAGAGACAACAACAAAGATTAGATATTTCAGATTGCTTATTAATGGAACACAACTGAATGAATCACTCAAAGTCTTGGAAAGGTTAAACTAGCTTTTCCTAATTGATAACAAGAGTTGGAGTGGGAAATAGGAGTATCACAGACCTTAGAAGAAAAAGCAAGCTTAGTCTGAAGGTCTATAAGGTGTTTATTACAGTGTGTTTAGGAGAAGAACCAAGCCATGGAAGGGGCCAAAACTCTTGTCCACCTGATCTCTGCACCTGATCACTGCAGTCTATACAGTATTCTTGACCCTGTTATCTTTTCTGTGTGACCTTGTTCTCTGTGCAGGTAAGCAGAGGTGACTCACCAGCAAGCTTCAAGCTGTGCTAGGCAGCAAGTTGGAGGAGACGAGAATCTGGAAAAATCCAAATTTGGAAATGGAGATGTGTTAAACAGGACATGGACTGGGAGCAGACCTCCCATCTCATCTAGGGACTCTTGAATGCAGGAGTAACTACGAATGAACAGTAATGTTGTGCTAATAACCACTAGCAAATTGATCATCTGGAGAGGGAGAACAGGGTGTTCAGCTGTGTTGTTCATTTCCATATAAATGCTGTGGGTGCTTATGCAGTCTCAAGCAAAGACACTGCATACCACATCCATATGGTTGGCCAGACGTGTGCTGTGCCCCTCTACTGGGATGCACACTAAGCCTCACAATTGAATGATCCTAACAGGAGCAGAAAACAGACTGGACAGAAGAAATCTCTTCAGCCTTAAACTCCAGTGGGTTTGCCAAACTGCCAAACTCAGGAATTCTTCAAGTAATAGCTATGGTATTATAAGAATGATGATGAGGAGGAGAAGGGAGAACAGCTCTGCAGTCCCAGATGTGTAATCTTCTTTCATTCTCACCATGTAATTATATCTAGTTTCCATTAAGCCACTGAAGATTAGGTATAGACAATGGATTGAATGATTGTCACAGGGAAAAAAGAGAGACAAATCTAAATGAATTGCTAACTAAGCAGTCATAGTTTCCTACACCTGCTTAAGAAAAATAGGAATGTGGTGATGGACAGAGAAGAAAAACAGGGTCTCTAAGAGTAAATGTGAAAGCCTCTATAGTCTGTTAGGATAAAGGAGTATGTCTTACAGTCAATAGGGGACTATAAATGGAATTTGACCTAAAAGTAGCAACAGATCTGTACAGAGGTCAGTAGCACAGACAAAAAGAGTTTGAAGGATGACAGAGCTGGCTGTGGTAGACAGTAACAGTGAAAAGAAATCACATGGTGATATATCTACAGAGACAAGAAGTTAAGAGAAAAGGAGGCACCTGTGATACAGCAAGTGAAAGAGCCCTCTCAGTTAGCCCTGGAAGACTAATAAAGCAGCACTCATCTGAAAGTGTAGGCAGTACATGGTCATGACTACATCATTTTGGCCATTCTCCACAATTAAAATACAGCAATTAACAGTATATGGTTGGCAACCTTATCTCTTCCTGTAACATTTTTTGCTAGTTACTTAAAAGAAGGAAAGCAGAGAACACCAGACAAAACAGTGGGAAAAGCCTGCCAAAAAGACAACCATATTCTGTGCATCTACCTTTCACTGTATATTGTGTTAGGATGGCTCTTTGTTCTTGGCCACTCAAGTACACTGGCTATGCTAAGAGATGTTTTTGTATCCTGCATGCTTACATGGTGTCCCTTCTCCAGAGATCTCCATTTTATAATTGAAAAAGTAGAAAACAGGCATAGAGAAGTCATCATGAACTCTATGAAGATCTATAGCAGAGCATCTTGACCCTCAATCACCTGTTACAATGACTGCGTCATACATATACATATATAGTGGAACATTCTAAAGGTTCACTTTTCCTACTGCTACAACAGTCTTGAGATCGTTAGTTGATATGTTAGAACTACAGGTCAGATTTCTTATAGCAGACTGAAACGATATTGTACAAAAGAATAAGTCACTAAACTGATAAAATAAATATTTTTCTTCACCATAATACAGTGGCCATTACTTCTATGTATGAAGTCTAAGTGCAAGATAAAATTTACATATTGTTCACATTAACACTTGCCATTTTAAATACTTATAACCATATACTGCATTGTTTAAAGTGGCATTTGTTTTTTTCTATTGAATTCAGTGTATGAAAACAACTATTGCAGCTATTCAAAACCTTATTTTAGATGACACTGTGAATTACTGCAGTGACAAGACAGCAACATGAGATACTATATATTATGATCTTGTGACTTCATAGATTTTTCTTGGCTATCTAAACTTAAAAATTCATAATCATACACGAAGACCAGAGTTTATGCTGTATCACAAAATTCCTTGAAGCAGTATTAAACTGGCAGCCATCATGTCAGTTGCTCATTGGAATAAATAATAGGATAAAGAATCTGAAGCCAGATAGTTACTTACCAACACTTCTTCTGCAGAAGATTTTCAAACAACCAAAAGCACTGTACTACTCTCTGCTGCTTTATAACAGCTGAAAAATCTGCCAAGCATCACAAAGTAACATAAACATCACCAAAGGTCACTGAATCTAATATGATTTTCTGAACTGATGTCCTAGACTGGAAAAAAAAGAAAAAAGTAAATTGCCATCTGAATTCTGTATGTGGCAAAGGTAACTTATTTAAGGGATACAGTTGACATGGGAAATGTCAAAGATTTTTTGAACTTCAGTTAAAAGGTTTAACTGGTTTAAAGTCCTTCTTACTGTTGGGTTTATCAGAGCTGTCACAGAATACTTTTAACTCGTTTCTGAAAGGACTGATCCTGGTACAAACTACGCTACTTTTGAACATCCACAGCTGTTCTGTAGCATGTAGCCACAGAAGCTGTGGGAAATCCAAAATCCAGCCGCAAACACTGACTAAATAAATTTAATGCAGATAAATTTTTAATAAGATCCTGATTAAAAATAATAATAGTAAAAATCTTAATATTTGGAGTGGGCAATATCTTATTATTTCCCTCTTAGTACTATGTATTACATAATATTACTTTCTTTTTTTTTTTCTTGCATGAAGGGTAAAAGCATGCTAAATTCAGTTATCTTTTCTTTTTTAATCGAAGCAGGAGGTACTGATGAAATACATATTTCTATTTTCCATTAAGTTAAAAATAACACAAGGTGGCCAGGTTTGCAGTAGTACAGAGATTTAAATAACAGGATTAGACCAAAATAAGCAGATACTTTTTCTGCTGAAAATGCACAGGATAATAAACTCATATTTCTCTTCGTGTTACCCTGAAACTGGAAGAGCAGAAGCAGAACAGAAAGTTGGAAAAAAATCCTTCCCCATGTGTTCCACATATTTTCCCAACGTAGTTTTCAGCACTAACTTTAAATATCTTTGATAAAGGTAAAAAGCTGAACAATTTATATTTGTTTAAATGTTTCAATCAAGTTTTTATTATTTCCATTTTTAGAAGACTATTGTAAAAATCTAATTTTCCAGTAGAAAACCGTGATTTTGAAAACTTGCGTAAGTAAAATTCTGTGTTTTACTTATCATCCATAATCCAGTAATCCCCTACTCATTCATTTCACTCCTGGTGAATGGTAGCAATCAAGGAAGCAGTTCCTTCCTTGCTAAAATTAATATACTAAAAAAATCAGTTCATTGAAATGAGATTGGGACTCCATGGAATGCTGACAAAACATGTCTCTCCACTACAAATTACATATAGGGCTACAGATACCCAATTACACAAGAGAATCTCTAACAAGAAGTGTAAGACCTGGCAATCTGCATGAACCAGATAATCTGATGCACTCCAACATTTTTCTGAGACAAATTCTGGGGACTGACTGAAGTTGTTATCAGGTCAAAGTGGGAGACAATCAGGCATCTGTTTCACAACTATGAAGTAAAAAGTGCTCAGCTAAGGAAAGAGGGGAAATGGTGGAGTTTTGGTTCTTGATCCACTTGGCTAAAATGTTTTTTCTTCCAACAGGAAATATTGACATTACTCAGAGGTACAGTGCAAAGAAGGGAAAACTGGGTCTCAGTTTCCTGAGATCTTTTAATGTTACAGGACTCTATATCCATACTGCACCTATATCATCAACAAAATCCACCGTTGCTGCCAGGCCTCAGTGCATACAAAGCACACTAGAGGACCTTGAGTCCTTGTTGCAATTGGTGCACTCTAGAATGGAATCCAGCTGTGACATCAGCCTTGGTTCCACTAGTGAGGCAAACACTTTGAAAGCACCAAGAGGGTAAACAAGAAACTGCAATATGGATGTGTAAGGAATATTGTAACAAGCCTTCCTGTACACTAAAGACTAAAGTACATGTCATGTAAGAAGACAAATATGCATGATGTGTAAAAATTTACGTGGAACAGAGAAAATCTTGCAGGAAGTTGCTAACCCAAGGACCTTCAGTGGTTCCATATTTCACAAAGCTTACTAGTGTGATTACTGAATGAAACTGAGAGCGTGAGTCTGGATAGGCATCAGGTAGATGCTAATCTCCTGTGCACTAAGAAACCAGATCAGCTGTCTCTGAGAACAGAAAGCCATACTGGATGGAAAAAAAGAAAAGCATATGACTTTTGGAGGGTGTTACTCTCGGTGTTAATAGACAAATTTAGCTTCATTTTTCCTGCTGTTGCCTGAAAGTGATAGAGAATAGTTTAAAAAACACACTACATAATTGCAAGACATGCCAAGTAATTCACTTCTTTTTCAGAGTAAGCAGTACCTCAGCTTTCACTGAGGTCTAAATAGATGTAGAATCTACAGGTTCCTTAAACTCTGGCAGCCATTCACACCATAGAAAAATATGAGCTAAAACTCACACATAATTGGATTGAATAAAAGGATAGTCCATGTGATGACATTTTGCTAACTGTTATTCAAACCATCCCTATCTGAATCTGTGGCAATATTTCTACTTGGCCTTTTGCAGGATGGCCTCTACTGTTGAGATAGGCAAACTCAACATGAAGTGTAAACAAGTACAGTGGAAAGGAAAAAAAGAATCCAAAAAGCACAATACCATTTTCTAAGTGTTATACCTTAATCCTAAATGCTTTTGCAGCTTTGATTGCACAAAGGAATACATTCTGAGAATAGACTGGCATTTCAATTGACACTAATAGGAATAAACTTGTTTTGAACTATTAAAACTAGACTGTGATTTTCAGCTGAGTTGACAGCTTAGTTCTCATAAAACTGGTTCACAAGCAGATAGATTGAGATTACTTTCTTCCATGGAATTAGGGTGCAGAAATTATTTCTGAACATTCACATTTTTGTATAAACTGTGTGCAATATAATATATGAATTTGTAACAGCAAAGTTTATTTTTACCATATTGGGAAGAAGAATTTTTATATTACACTGGTTTTTATTTGAACTTCTGGCCTTTCATCTTCTGTACAAGATACCAAAAAGTTTCAAAACTAGATTTCAATTAAAAGCAAAAACAAAACAACTAAAATCTCCTTTTGTTCAGATGTGTGCAATTAATAAGAGTATTCAGATGTGTGCCATTAATAGGAATAATTGTTCATATTCCCTATGTCTTCTTAAATATTTCCTGCGTGTTCTTTCTTGGAGTTGTATGAAATTTCTACTGCCCCATTAACAAAGAACTCTTAGATACAGTTCTGTTATGAAATAATTGTTATTGAACATGACTGCTGTTTATTTGTGATTGATGTGCTCAATTGAGTTTTTGACCTTTTTGTATCATTGTACATGAAAATCTGATATGCTGAAAATGTCAAATTGCTTAGGAGACAAATGGAAACTATTAGTTAATATTCAATTTTAGTGATTTTTTTTTTTTTTTAAATTCAGGAGATCAAAATACTAACAAAAAACAACAAACCAACAAGAAGACTTCAATCCATCTGTTTTATAGAGGTTTTGTTCACAATCATCAATTTGATCATCCATGGACAAAGTTAGGAAGAAGAAAATCCCGGTCAAGTCTCAGGGACCTGAGAGTTGTCTTCAGTACGTACAATCCAACTTTCCCAGTGCAAATATACATTCATTTACAAAATCTGCAGGTGCTTTAAAATCAATTATATCTTCCTTTTGCCAGCCAAGCTTAGCACTTAAACAATAATCTGCTCATAACAAGACTGAGTCAAAACCAGCTGTGTCTCTGAATTCAAAATACCATATACTTCTTTAAAAGACTGCTGCTAAAAAAAAATATTTCCATGGGATCACAAGCTTATGCAAATGCAATCATGCAAACCTTCTCTTGCTATTTTCTCTTTGTCTTATAGGACTCCATTCTTGTTCCAGGATTTACATGTACTTTACTGTTAAGTATGCAATTGCGTACATAATACTGCATAACAACTTAAGAAAAAATAATAGAAAATAAAAATATTATAATCCAATGTTGACTTAGCTTATTAAGATAATATCATAGTCAAATGGGAGAGAAGAAATTTGAATCAGCTGTTTCAATACCCTCCAACTTCGTTTTCATTAAAGCAACATACTGCGTGTTTCACAAAATACATTCTTCCTATTATTTCTATGGATGTTGTCTATTTCTTTTTAATAATTCCACCTTTAAATGATTCTTAGAAAGTGATAAAACAGCAAAACAATAACCTCTTTAAAGTATTGCTTCAAATATGAAATACTAGTTACGCTTAGCTGTTTTTTAAGTTAATTAAAAAAGGCAAATAAAAGAAGTTCTGTTGATTCCAGAATTGCTAAAAGTTGCCTGTGACATGAATCTGTTCCATAGACCTAGTTTTAATTCAGCAACATTCTTAGTATGCATAATTCCCATTGACATCAGTGTGACAAAGAAAGGTGCTGCCCACCCCTCCTGCCCCCAACAAAGGATCTGGATTTGGGGAACTTGGTGGCCCTGAATGTGGCAGGGGTTTGGAGATTCATGATCCTTGAGGTCCCTTTCAACCCGGGCCATTCTGTGATTCTCTGATCTCAATAATCTTCAGATGAAGTATACATTTAATTTTAAACATTATCTGAATGCAAGTAAATCCATCATTTTCCATTCTGTCCAGAAAACCAGAAAACAAATGCCCAAACCTTGTTCTGAGAAGGATGAATCCAAGAGTAAATATATTTATTTTGAGACAGAACACACAGATACGATTAGTGCTTTTTCCATGTAACCCATGTTTTAGACAGGCTATCTAATTTGGGGACAGTGGGCATCTTCCTGCTCTCCTTGGTTAGATTTTTAGTTAAGAACAGGAAAAAAAAAAAAAAATAATTGCTACCAACTAACAGTAGTAATTCACAACCCTTGCACATAAGTTTAAACAATTTGCAGTTGTTACAGTTCAGATAGGAAATTTTCTGGAAAAAAATATTACTGGACTTAAATCTACTCATGTTATGATGTCTTTTTTGCAGAAATTTCATTTGCCCTTATCTTCAGCAAATAGAAACTTAAGGCCTCAAGGACATTTGAAAATATTAGTTAAGTATAAGTGACAAAGACTTTTTACAGCTTCTATGCTTGAAAATCTCGGCCTTGATGCAGTCATCATTTCCATATCTTTTTTCCCTTCTAATTAGAAAGGGAACATAGAAGTCCATGAAGTTAACCAAGTATTATGCTGGGTACACCACTCCCCAGGCACAGCTTAAGTGAGCCCGGCATCGCAGGCTGCCTACGGCTGAGAGGGCTGCGGGGACCGAGAAGGGAGCAGCCTGCACCTGTCTGGGCTTCCGGCTCATCAGAAAGCGGCTGAGTCATCGAGAAGGAAAGGAGCACACAAGAGCTGCGACAGAAGAAGCAACCCCTTCCAAGGAGCTGCCCTTACTCCTTTGTACTTTCTGATCTCGTTTTTCCTTCCTCCGTATCACAGAACAGGAGCAGAAAGACACTCGTGGAGGGCCGGGTTGGCCTCCTGCTCCCGCTGCTGCTTCTTCCTCACCCTACGGTCCCCTCCGCAGGCGGCAGGGCAGGGTAGGCACCTGCTGCAGGTCGCAGAGCAGCCCCTGCTTAGCGGGGAGCCGCTGAGCGAAAGGTGGCAGCAGCGAGTTGTTCTCAAACCTGGCGGTGGCGGTCTTTCTCACCGAATCGGCTCAGTCCGGTGACGGACACCTCTCCCAAATTCCCTGCTAGTCAAACACCCGTTAGCACTAAGTCCACCGCGGTGCCCCGGGGGCGGAGCAGCCCGCCTCGGCCCCCGCCCGAGCTCAGCCGCGCGGCTCCAGCCCGGAGCGCAGGTGGTACCCGCGCGGCGCGCGATGCCCCGACCGCCCCCGGCACGCGGGTTGAGCAGCGTCCGCCTGAGGACATCGGAACCCGCTGTTCAACTCGGGAGCAGCGCCGCAACGGTGCTTAAACGGAGCGGTGGAATGGGAACTTTCGGGCGCGCGCTGTCACTGCGTCGCACGCAAGTTTCTCGGTAAAGGGTTAAGCGCATACATAAGTAAATACGACTTCCATATTCCTCGCGCTCTTCGCTCGCGAAAAGACTTCTGCAAACACGGTAGGTTTCCCACCAAGGATGCAGAGAGAAAGATGCGGGATAACGAGCGCGGGCGTCACCCAGATCACATCTCTTCGCTGCTTTGCCGAGCGAGGAGAGCTGCCGGGAGGGGATCCCCGCGTCCCCTCCCGCAGCGCCGCTCTCTTCCCGCTTCGAGGCCTCGGCGCGGCCCCGCCCGGCGCAGGCAGCGGCGGTGCCTCATCGGGCGCGGGGCCGCCCGCCCTTCTCCCTTCTCCCTCCTCCTCCTCCCCCAGCCAGCGCCGGCTGCTCGGCCGCGGCGGGCGCGCTCCTGCTGGGGAGGGGACGGGAGGGAGGGGCGGAGGCAGGGCGGGAGGCAGGCAGCGCGGCGGCGAGAGAGGCAGGCAGCGCGGCGGCGGCGGCAGATGCTGCGGCGGCGGCCGCGTCTCCTCCGGCCACATCCTGCGCCCGCCTGGCGCGCAGCGCTACGGCGCGGCAGCGCAGCCCGGCTCCAGCCGCAGCCCCACGCCCTCGGGGCGGTGGGTGCCGAGCGCGCCTCGCCCCGGCTGCCGGCCGTCCTGAGCGCTCCGGAGCACACACGCACGGGCGCGCCCGGGGGGGGGGGAAGCCGAAGATGCTGCAGCTGGTGCTGGGCAAGGTCAGGACCTTGCGGTGAAGCCCGGGGCTGGCGCACCCCCCCCCCCACCCCCCCCCCCCGGCCCTTTTCATTCTTGCCCACCGGAGTGAGGATTTGCCTCTGGGGTTTGGTGGATGCTCGGGAGGAAACACGCTGGAGCGGCGCCGATCGGTGAGTACGGCGGGCACCGTCATGGTGCCAGGTCCCCCGCCTCCCTCCCTCCCTTCCTCCCTTCCTCCCTTCGTCTCCAGCTTCTCGGTGCGGGCTCCTGCGCTGCTCCCCTCGGCGAGGCGGCCGGGAGCCGCGTTTGTGCCTGCAGACGGGAGGTAACAAAGTGCCTCGTTTCTTCCTCCCGCCTCTCCTCCTCCCCCCGTGTTTTTCCTCCCTTTTTTCATACGCCGCCTATGTAGGGCACAGCGGCGGCTCCGTGCCGCCCGCCCCGCGCCGATGCTCTCGTTACGGCGGTGAAGTCATGGGCCGGGGCGAGGAGGAGGAAGGCGGTCGGGCCCGTGGCTGCTCTGCGTGTCTGCGCGGCTCTGAGGGGTGTCCTTCCTTTGAAGCTCCCCCCCCCCCCCCCCCAGCAAAATGCTGCGCTCGGGGAGGGGGTGGGGAAGGGGCTGCGGAGTGCTCGCTGATCTATTTTTAATGGCTGAAAGGAAAGATGCTCTTCTTCCCTGTACCCTTCCCTTACTCTATTGCTGGTGTGTAATGTGTTCGCATCGATCGGGCAGCGCGGAGCCGCGGCTGGGTGAGGGCATGCAGAGGAGGTGAAGCAGCACGAGTGGTGATTGTAGCACACCAATACGTCTGGCCAAAGAGATCGGAGAGGAATCAGAAAGCCCCGAACTGAAATCATTTGGGGAACCATGTTAAATCTCCCCTGTAGGGACTGAAGGCATGGATACGTGGAAGATGGGAATAGTGCATCTTGTTGTGCTGAGGCGTTTTCTTTCTCACAGTTTAAGTGTTGGTGTGTGCTTTGTTCTGAGTCAGGGTGTCACAGTTAACCTCCTGTGTTACTGGAAAATAGCCCGAACTTAGAGGAAAATATGTAGGAAGCAATAGGCCTCCAATAAACAGCCAGCTGTTAACTTTATTGGCTGTAGAAGAATATATCATTGCACCTAAAACCACGTTTGCCTCTTTTATTGGTAATAACACGATGAAATAAAAACTTCATGTTGCAGGCTTTTTTTGTGGTCTGCGCGTAAAGTGGAAATCCTGGTAGCCAACTGTTCTGTTTTTTTTGTGGGCTGTGCCACACTCACAGCCGCACCTCTGGGGAGTGGGGGCATACCCAGAGCTGTGCAGGGTTTATGTAAGTCTGCTGTGGGCTTCTGCTCAATCAAGAGAAGAGAAATGATGCGTGTCATCCTGTATCTCAGGATATACTTCTCTTGTCTTGAGCTCAGGAAGTTACCTGGCTGTGCTGGGCTGATGTTGTCCAGGCAGCTCGGTTAGTTGGTCAGTGCAGAAGTGACGTGGTGTGAGGGAGTCAGTGCAGGTCTGTGGGGAGAGCTGTTGTGTGCCCTGAAGTGGGCCTCAGGCCCCACGGTTTTAGAGATCCAGGAGTCATCTGTTTGGCACTGTGGGCATTGGGAGAAACCCCAAACCCAACCACCAGGAAAGAGTGTAGTAATTAAGCAGAACTTGTGCTTTCTGTGGTGATCAAACATCCCTGTAAGACCAGTTCTGTGTGTGAAGCTGCCCCTCTCGTCTGGAAATTCCTTTCCATTTAGGGAGCTGTGATGGAATATCATCAGTCTGCATGCTGCAAACTGCACAGAACTTGCAATAGATCATTTTTATTAGTAAGAAGTTGATTAATGGCTTGGGGATGTGTTGGATGAGACTCTATTGAGAGCTGCAGTACAGAAATGGGAGATTGCATCTTGGTCGTGGTGCTCAGAGATGGTTTTTGCAGCCTGTTATATAAGAGAAGCTTTGAAAAAAGAGAAGTGGGCTGTGCTATGTGTACATACCAAAGGAAATACCTCCGAAAGCTTCTGGTAGGAAGCAAAGTGTTTATTTCTGGATTTCAGTTGCATGAGAGTTTGTGGGTTGTGAGAATGATGCTTTGGGGAGGGAACTCCAGCTACTGTGCTGAGTTCTGCTTGTCAGATCCCTTAGCTGATGCCAAGCAGTGATAAATGGCTCATCAATGGCTCTAGCTTCTGATTTTCACTTTTTTTTTTTTTTTTTTAAATAATGCTCCTAAAATTATTTCATCCTCACATAGTGAACTCTGACAAACAGCTGCACAAAATAGAAATAGTATCAACTAAAAAAAAAAAGCATTTGCATAATTCTTGTTTGCATAATTTATCTTTGCTGACGGATGGTATCGATTTAATGACTGTGATCTGTTGTAATGTGTTTGTTTCTCGAGACGTGTAACATCAACTTATGCTACAAAGGAAGGGATGGAGCAGCTTATTTTGAGTGTTTTAAGAAATCTGTTTTTAAGTAGGGCTGTAGATTGGCGTATAAATTGAGCAGATAACAAAATCAGCAGAACTCACGACTGTTAAATTTTGCACTAAACTTCAGATACATTTTCTATTTCATGGTTCAGTATGATACAATTTTTAGAGCCTATCACTTGTGGCAATTCCTGCATATCTTTGTTAGGATTCCAGACGTACATTTCAAGTATTCCTAGAAGCAACTGTGTTCATGATTACCAGTAAGATAAGGAAAACACATCATTTTGGCACTCTTTACTTAAATAAGAACTTGTGATTTTGATTCTTATTGATTGCACTTGCAAGTCATGAAGTTTGATATTTCCAGTTACAGCTTTATCTGTCAAAAATGAAGTGGATTGTTTTTCTCCTTTTGAAGGTCTCAGTACGATCTTATTACAGAACAAGTTTTGGGTGATTATTTAACTGCACAGTGTTAAATTTAGTAGTATGCTTATATACAACATAAGTAATACATTGCAATGGAGGCAGGATTTTTAAATATAATGCATTTTTTTTTTTTAATGACAGAATGACTCCTGAATAAGACTACAATGCCTTCGCTTTTGAATAAGAGATTGACTTTGTTCACAAAAGTCAGTACATTTACAGAAGCAGTATTTTTTTTTCTGATTTTAAGGGGGAAGACATGGGACAGCTATGCAATATTGGAAATAAGAAAATAGGTTGCCCAAAGAGGTGGTGGATGCCCTGTCCCTGGAGACATTCAAGGTCAGGTTGGGCTGGCCTCTGAGCAGTCAGATCTAGCTGTAGGTATCCATGTTCATTGCAGTAGAGTTGGACCCGATGACTTTTAAGAGTCCCTTCCAACTCAAATTATTCTAATCCTGTGCTCATGAAATGCAGAACCAATGAATTTGGTTTATAGCTGTTCTGTAGTTAGGGTACTTGGAAAGAAGTCTGAATGGAGCAAGACACACTGAAGTGATTTCTTCTGTTCCCTTGGGATGTGCTAATGCGGTATCATGAATGGGCTATAAAAGCAGATTGTCTGACCAGATTCTCTGGCAATATTCTGGTCATTATAAATGTAAAGGAAATATGTTATCTGCTATACGGGCACTGATAGCTATGCTAATAGATTTTTTTTTTTCTCATATGAGATGCTTGTTTATTGTAAAACTAAGAAAGAGGGAAACATCTCATTATCTGTGACAGCAAGCATTTAATGTTTAAGTTGTTCTTGGCATGCTAACTTCTGGTACGTCTTACTAGCTCTTAATCTCCCTGTTCTGCTTTCAAAAATTCAGTTATAGGAATAAGCAGTTACTTCAGGAGACACGAAATATGGAGGAATATGTAGTATCTTGATCAAAAGGGCACTCTATTTTGTTGAAGTTTTTTGGAGAGAAAAAAATAAAAAAGACTTCTAATGAAACTTTGTATTTCTCAAACCTACCAAGAAAACTGCAAACATTTAAAAGCCATATTTGTAATGACAATATTTGGTGTTATACTTGATTTTTTTATTGCTTTAGCCATTTTAGCTGTATAATATAACAAACCATGTTTTTCCACGTGTTTACATTCATTTTGAGAAGGCAGAAATATGCAGAGTTGACACTGAGTGCTAACATAAGAGCATTTGAGAGCCAAAGAAGTTCTACATCAAATGCTCTTTAAGGGAAGATTTTGTTTTTGTTGTTGTTGTTTGTTTGTTTGTTTGTTTTTGTTCTCCATTCTTTTTTTCTCTTTTTGCCAAATTTGCAATTGACTTAATCACTCAAAATGTTAACAGTCAAGAAAACTTCTTTTGGAAACAGATCGTAAAACTTAAATGTTATACTAAGCAGATTATTAGCATAAGAGAATCATAGAATGGCCTGGGTTGAAAAGGACCACAATGATCATCTAGTTTCAACCCCCTGCTATGTGCAGGGTCGCCAATCACCAGACCAGGCTGCCCAGAGCCACATCCAGCCTGGCCTTGAATGCCTCCAGGGATGGGGCATCCACAACCTCCTTGGGCAACCTGTTCCAGTGCGTCACCACCCTCTGTGTGAAAAGCTTCCACCTAATATCTAACCTAAACCTCCCCTGTCTCAGTTTCAAACCATTCTCCCTTGTCCTATCATTATCCACCCTTGTAAACAGCCATTCCCCCTCCTGTTTATACGCTCCCTTCACATACTGGAAGGCCACAATGAAGTCTCCCTGGAGCCTTCTCTAAGCTAAATAAGCCCAGTTCCCTCAACCTTTCTTCATAAATACCTTTCTTCATATATACTCCTCTTTCAGCCACAGGTATGTTTTTCTTTCCTGTCACAGTAAATTATTGTTCAATTAAACATCTCCAAAATATCCCTTTAAGGCTGAATTTTTTTCAATAGAGCCGAATGAAATTAGGCATGTAGCATAAATAAGAATTTTTTTATGAGCTTCTTAATTGTTTTAAACACACTGGATTAGACTTGACCTAAGATAAATTTATATGTAAAAGTTAACTTCTTTTAAATTACTGAAGTGTTTAGGGAAACAATTAGAGGCAAGTTACAATGAGGTGTCTTCTGGCATTCTTCTCTTAATGTTGTACCTCTCTGGGTAGTAAGTAAGTAATTCTTGAACACGCACATTGTCTTCTCTTTCACAGAAAGTAGGTTGTTGTCCCAGTCAAGCTTGCATACTTTGTTAAGCTGAGGGTTTCTAATGAAGTACCCGTGTCCAGGGTAACCTGACCTTCGATTCTGTCTAACCTTATTTGACCAGTTGTGCTTATAAACACAGTGAATAAGTGAACAAGCTTTGGGTATTTAAAAAAAAAAAACAAAAACCAACAACCATATCTTGGGCATTTGTGAAGCAAGTTGACAATAATTGAAGAATCCTGTTATTCTTGCTATTCTCACTGCTTAATAATATTTTTGAAGCTTGAGCTATAAGAATCATGTAGCTTTATGTGTGGATTTCTATCATGGTGCTGAAGTCATTTAGTGTTGCATGGAAAAGCTTAGAAATGTGTAAGCATGCCTCATCTTTGTAAGTGTCTATAATATAGAAGCCTGAGTGCATTCTCAGAATGATCATTACGAAAAGAATAACTGAAGATACTTGGCATTTATTTTCTTTATTTCTTGTTAAACCAGGTTTATAGTATTTATCCCAATTGAAGGATGTTGAATAACAGGATTAAAAGCCCTGCGCAGGGATCACCACATTAATTCCCACATGCCTCTCTGCTGTTTGTGATTTCTTTTTCAGATGGTAAACTTTGGTTCACTCTGGGAAAAACAGGATCTGTGATCTGGCAGAGACCTCATTAATGATTGACTAGTACATGTTCTTTAATTTTACCAATGACATATAGCATCCTATTAAAAAGTGTGTATTAGATACATAACATTTCCTCTTTTTCACCTGTATAAATATGATTGTCTGCTAAAGGTTTTTATAGGATCAGAAGTACGTATTTTTGGTTACAAGTATTTCCTAGAAGGTTGGCAGCTTCTTGTGCTTGTTTGCCATTTCTGACTTCTATTGTCTTTACCAAGAACAAGTACAGTATCTGCACAAAGCCTCAAGGGTCTTGGTGGTCTCTGACTTTAATCTCTTCAAAGAAGGGTGGGCAGGTTGAACTTAATTAGAAGCATGTCTAATGAAGGAGTAAGTTTAGAATTGAAGATTAAAAAAACCTGACATTAGAAACAGTCGTGGTACGAAGGAATCTTACATATGAATATCAGGATTGAATGAAAGCCATCACGTATTTGAAAAGCTTAGTGCACTATTCTACAAAGCAACTATTTTAATACACTCAGGTAAATAAGTATTTAAAATGTGCCATTACATTTTGTGCATTAAAATCAAATACTGAGGCATGCATTTCTGGTCAAATTAGGGAAGTTCATTAGCCTCTGTGTGCTTCCACTGGGATACTGCACACTTAATTCTCAGTGCTGACTGTCATAATGAGCTATCAAAGGATGGATAATACTCCTCATTTCAAAAAGAAACACTTCCTTATATTGTGTCACCTCGTATAACCTAGCAGCAGTCATGTTCAATGGATGAAATGTGAAACTATGACATAAAACAACTTTGGCATCTCTTCTTTGCCTCTCTGAGGTGGAGTTTTGAGCAACTGTTCTAAATGCTCCCTCTCTGTAAATGCCTTTTTAATTAGAAGTAGACTTCTAATCAGCTTCATAACTGTTACTTTTCTGTCTGTCTAGGAGATACGCTGCATGTGTAACTTTATCTGCCTTTTTTTTTTTTTCCCTATTCTATTTGAAGATACATGATTTTTTGATAGAGAAGAATAATTATTTCTTTTAGCTCATATATATTAGTATAAGAAATTTAAACTGAGAAGACACCTCGCTTTGAGTGTTAAAAACAAAATTCTATACTTTATTCATGCCTTTGCTTTTGTTCAAAAGGGCTAAAGCTTTGCATAGTTAGATTTGGGAATTTAATTTGATTTCCAGGGTAAGATTTTCTTTTTGTTGTGTATTTTACATACATACATATACGGGTGCAGCATTAGGATTTGAGGAACATAGTATATCTGATGCTTAATTCCAGCTAAATGCCAGATAATCCTGACCTACATTGAGAACTTTGGGATGTCTTGGATTTTTAAGACCTAGCATCTCTGACCTCCTGATTATGCTGGTGTCATTGGAAAGAGTACTAGGCAAAGTAACTTCAGAGAACTTGATCTTCCCTTTCGTGTGTGTATGCCCATCTGTATTTTTGCAGGTTCTGTTTACTGTGTAGTGTCAGGGTACATACACCTGAAGGCAGGCTCTCAGCAGAATAGCACTGCAAGCAGAGCCTTGTCTCAGCTGGCCTGCAAGGAGAAGGACTTTTCTCTACAGCATTGCTCGAGAGTCTTCATGGCTGATGGATTGCTCTTTGAGGCTCCCTCAGCATGGTCTCCATTCTGAAAAAAAAAATCCAGTGAGGAGCTGCTTGGCTTTTGATTAGTGGTGATGACAATATTTCAGGTCCCTGGATGACAGATTGTTGGTGATCTATTGACAGAGCAGACTGGGAGCAGTGATGTTTGTCAAGGAGCCAAAGACTCTCAGCACTATAAATTGCTTTTGCATTTTTCACTGTGTCACAAAAAAAGGTGGGGACTGGGAGAGAGGTTGAAAGTCAGGATAGCTGTACTGTCAGCAAAATAAAATGATGCTGATTCAATCCTTTAATAGATAGTTGAGATAATCTGATTTCTAATAAATGTTTTCAGATATACATTTTCGGGAGTACTTTATTTAAAAAATTATGCAAGTTGTAATGATGCCTTGCACAGATTCAACAAATAAACCTGTTTGAACCTGCTTATGAAATGCTTCTGTGTGTGCTATTTGAATGCTATAAGCAAGATAGAACTAGCTGCACCTGTGTCAAATGCACATTGCACAACTTGACATGCTAAGCTCCAAGGCTGTATAATTTTAAGGCTTTTTTTTTTTTTTCTTTTTTTTTCTCTGAACAAAACTCAGTCATATTCTCAATTAAGTAACAGAAATCCAACTGGTTCAGTGGAAGATGTATGCTTTGCAAGATGGACCTTGGTCAAAAATATTTTCTCTAAAGTTAGCATTTTTTCACCTACTTGGGTCTTCCATGACTCCATAATCTAATGTTTGTCATGATGCGGGAAATTATGTTTCTTTGATTTAAAGAAAACCACAGGCATCTCAGTGGTATCATCAAACAGGCAGAGTGAATAACCTCTGTACTAGTTTATATTTTTTTTCCTAAAATTTAGAATTTGTAAGTTTTGCTACACTTTTTCCAAGTTTGATGAATGTGTGAATTCCAGATGAGAGGAAAGGAATGGAGGAAGGAAAATCAGTGGTAGTTTGTTTAGCTAACATTCTCTACAAAGATATCCTGTAAATAGCAGTGTTCCCCAGGAGATCTTGTTCAAAATGGTTTCAAGCTACGGCACGGGAGATTTAGGCTGGACATTAGGAAGTATTACTTTTCAGAAAGGGTGGTCAGGCACTGGAATGGACTGCCCAGGGAGGTGGTGGAGTCACCGAGCCTGGGGGTGTTCAAGGAAAGGCTGGATGTTGTGTTGAGGGACATGGTTTAGTGGGAGCTATTGGGAATAGGTGAACGGTTGGACTGGATGATCTTGAAGGTCTTTTCCAACCTTGGTGATTCTATGATTCTATGAAAGCTTCATCAGCAACCTGGATGAAGGGATAGAGTCCACCCTCAGCAAGTTTGCTGATGATACAAAGCTGGCAGGAGTGGTTGTCACACTGGAAGGCTGTGCTACCTGGATAGACTTGAGAAGTTGGTCAGGAAGGAACCTGATGAGGTATAAGAAGAGAAAGTGTAGAGTATTGCACCTGGGGAAGAATAATCGCATGCATCAATACAGATTAAGAGGTGACCTGCTGGAGATGAGCTCTGCAGAGAAGGACCAGAGGGGTCCTGGTGGCCAGGTGTCACAGGTTGGCTATGAGTCAGCAGCTTGCCCTGTGGCCAAGAAGGCCAATGGTATCTTGGGGTTCACTAAAAGGAGTGTGATCAGCAGGTTGAGTGAAGTGATCCTCCCCCTTTACTCTGCCTTAGTGAGGCCACATTTAGATTACTGTATCCAGTCCCGGGCTCCCCCATTCATCAATAAATAAATACCTAAAGGGAAGTGGGAGGCAAATGGATGAGGCCAGGCACTTCTCTGTGGTGTGTAGACAAGGAGTAATGGCCTTGAACTTGTATGAAGGAAGTTCTATAGTAACATGTGGAAGAACTTTATGGTAAGGGCAAAGGAGCACTGGAACAGGCTGCCCAGAGAGGTTGTGGAGTCTCCTTCTCTGGAGATAATCAGGAATCTTCTAGACACCTGTGTGACTTTTTGTAGGGTACCTGCTGTAGCAGGTGGTTGGACTTGATGATCTTTCGAAGTCCCTTCCAACCCCAGCAATTCTGTGATCTTTCCACATCCGTAACAGTTAAGTTCTGGATGCGTAAGGCTTGTTTAGCTGATACTGTTTTGTGCTTATCAATAAGTGATTACTTTCTATGAAAATGTGTTCTTTGAGGGAATGAAGTAATTATTTCTCCCCCACAATTCATTTTAAAGTTTCCTTATACAGTGTTCTATTTCATATGCTTACAGTAAAATACCAGGTCCTGACTGTGAAAGGTTTAATATTCTTTATTGTTTAATATTCTATAATGTTTAAATATCCATATTTGTTCATATTTTTTTTCAAATAAATCTTTATTTAAATACAGTCTTCTGGTTCCTTTTTCAGTTTAATTACTAGAGTATATTGGCAGGTGGCCAAAAAATGGTTGTGTTGTCACATGGTTTCATTTAAGTGTGTAATTTATATTGCTGTGCAATATAGTCATATTTTTTACTTAACAAATGAGAACGAGTGGCTAGTATGAAAAAGATGAATTGGCTAGAAGGAATGATACAAATGGGATAATTGAAGCTGTCCCTAAAACTGAAGTCAGATGGAGAATGGGAAGGAATAGTGACTCCTCTTGAGATTACAGAGTAAGAGTATGTATATTTGTCGAAATTTCTGAAATGCATTAGTCCTACACTGTGGACTGTAAGGATCAGGTGAATCCTTACTATAGACTCTTGGGATGTTCCTTTGGAGAAGCATGTGTTGATTCTTGCCCTGTGCACATTGAAGGAGATTTTAGTTTATACTCTTCCAGGTTCCATTCTTTCATACTTGCCTACCTAACCAGCAAAACCGCTCCCTGTGTTGGTAAACTTGTTACAGGTTAGGATGCTGTCACTGCAAAGAAGTGAAATTGGGGTTGACAGCGAAAACAGGATTAATGAGTTTGTTCCACGTTTTAATTATGTAATTTATTATTCTGATCTGGAATAAGCTGTTGGACTTCAGGTTCAACTTTCATCTGAAAGATAAGAGCACAAGCTTTGAATACTGAGAATATGTTGGAATACTGAACACATGTTGCTGAATGCACATTAATCTGGGCTATTGCTTTTAGAATAAAGCTTTAAAAAAAAAAAAAGAGAGAACCTTTAGATTTCCATCTTCTCACTTGGAAATATGGTAGCCCTCTGAAACTCAGGCTAGTAAGACTTTATTGTCTATATAGAACATTAATTTTGCTATGATGTTTTTAAAAACAGTTCTGCTTCTTTGGTAGTTAAATTTGATTGGTTTTCTGACCCTTTTTACAGCGTGTTGTGTGAAATTCACAGAGCAAGATCAAAATTATAACAATGTTTCAGCTGGATCAATCTTACTTTCTAGGAATCAGAGAAACCCATGTCATATAACTAAACTTAAATAAAATGAAATCTTATTTCTTTTTTTTTTTCTTTCTGAATCAGGATGTTTCCTAAAATGAATATTATAGAAATCTTCATGAATATTATCAGCTTGCACTCAAGTTTAGTAAGTAGCATGAAAAGGTTATAAGTAGACTTTTAATAAGCGTCAGTAGCTGTTTTCATTATCTGAGCAAGAACTGCAGTCCTTTGTGTGGTTGCTGCCAGAGAATTAAGGTAGCTTTTGGATTTTGTATGGGTGAAGTTGTCTAATTTTTTCTGAGGCAAAACTTAGTTTTCCAACAGTGTAACAATTAAGTAAGGCTAGAGTGTTATTAACAGTTTTGACACTTAAGTTAAATGGATGGAATAAGAGAGAGGTAAAAGAGTAAAATCATATTTTACAATCTAGATTAAGGTGATGGAATATATGTGAAGGTAAAAATATGTACACAGAATTATAGTATGGGCTTTCAGAGACTGCTCCAATTCAGACGGGAAATCAACCTCAGCAGTAATGGGTGATAGCTGAAACATTTCAAACTGCCTATGTAATACATCAAGACTCTTACCTGTGAAATAGCGTGAGTTGAGACTTTATTTTTTGTTTTGGATCAGTGAAAGGAGGCAATATCACTGCGATAAATCCTCTACTACCTCAATGGAATTTGACAATAGTGAAAATAATTTTAGTTTTCTATTCTGTTCCCTTCAGTGTGCAATTTACAGTAGTTTATGTGGAAGGGTTAGGGACTTGTGATTTATTTCTCAATACCAGGTTCTAGATATAAAGTATATTTCTGAATCATAGCTATATATCTGCATTTCACAAGAACCGTCAGAGAAAGGAAAGCCAGCACAAAGCCCTTTCTTCTGTGCACATGAATCCCTTTATAGAGCTTCCTCAAAAAACTGTGGCTTAAACAATGGTTCTGATGTTTTAATCTTCTCTTTTTGTCGTATGTGTGTGGAGGAGAAAAACAAAAAGGGACTTGTAATTTAAGGTCTGAGTATTTCTGTGTCCAAAACTTTTGAAGTTCGAGTAATTCTGTTTCTAAGAATTTTTAGTAAAACTTAAATAAGACATTCAGATATTACCCAAAGCATAAGAAAACATAAAGCAATATGGCCTTTTTCAGTTTTTTATTTCTGTAGTTCTTTTTGTTTCAGGCTACCTCTTTTGTAAAGATTTTTGTTATGGTTGTCTTGAAACAGTCATTAATCGCTTAAATAGAAGAAGGCTTATGGAAGATCTTGTTTCCTTCTTTGCATTTTAAACGTCTGGAATCTTGTGCTCTCTGATAGAATGTGAGTTCTTCCACTTGTTCACTTGTTCATGTTATATTCTAATAGTTCTTCATACTGTTTAACAGAATTAAGGTTTATAGCTGATAATTGCTATTGCTAAGATATTGCTAAGGGCCTGAGGCACCTTCCTTTAGATGTAGGCTAGCTTGTGGTAGAAACCCAAGAAAATTCCTTGTCACTGTGTTTGCAGGTCTTGTTTGTTTTTTTTTTTTTCCCTTAACTATTTTGATGTGGAACCAAAGTTTTCAAAGTTTGAGTGGAAGTATATTTACTCTTCACTACTAATTTTGTTATGAAACTGGACCTGAGATAAGCATAAGTTACAGAAGGAGCTCAGAGCTAGTCATGAATATCCCAGCATTTTACACCTTGAGCTACTGTGTGAACTCAACACCTCTGAATTATTCCCAAACCTCTTATAATCCATAAAAAACACAAGAACTTCAGTCAGAAATAAGATTCAGCAGTGTCTTTGTACACAGGCATGTGACCATCTCCTTTCCAGCATGCTTGAAAAATCATGCGCTGTAGATTCATTGATGGTTCCATATGTAAAGATCCATATGTAAGAACAAAATGAAATAACAAACTGCAGTGCTAATTTATCACTCATCTAAGCAATCAAACATAGCTATGGCTTTTTATTTTGTACTGTTTTGACAACTGAATTTAGAACACAACCCTGTTGAACTGGTGCTGTCCAAAACATTCTCACAGATGGTTCTGTGCTGAAGAGTTCAAAAACCCAGTTAACGCAACTGCTAAAGGAAAAACATGCATAGAGAAGTTAAAAACAGGTCAGATAAAAGCATGAAAACAAGATCTTGGTTCCTTATGTACTCTGTTTCCTAGAACATGCAGCTCTTTCAGTGTTGTTCAGGCAGAGTTGTTTCTTGTTGCTATCAGTGCATGGATAGCATAAAACTTTTGCTTTTGGACATTTTTGCAAGTAGGTAATAATGCAAAGAATTAAATGCTATTCTAATGTTTTGTTTTAAAAAATACTGTCAAAGCTTAAAATATCCTGGAAGTAGCCTTTTCTGAGATAATTTTTTGTCAGTATCCATCTTGTAAGGTAAAATAGTAAAGCACCCTATAGTTACTTTGACCTAACTTAGTGGATCAGAACGTAACTACTGACTTATTTTTCCCCTCCACTAGGGTGTGTTACTCAGAAGAAGAAACTTAGGCCATTATAAACTTCAGCAAGGATCTCAAGCCTATGCTTAAGCTGTGCCCCTGCAACAACAACATACAGAAATAAAATAGAAAGATAGTGGGAGTGGGAGAAGGAAAATATTTCAAGGTTGGCATAGTTACTAAAAATAATTGTTTCCTCAACAAGAAAGCACATGTTTTTTCTGAATCAGTGTCAGAATGTTATAAAAAAGTAAAATGCAGTTGGTGTATTGGGTAGCAGCTGCCTTTATCATTTCAGGTGTTTAAAATGAAGTAAAATGTCTTGACAAGTATGGATTAGGACCTTGGCAAGAACGCATAATGATGCTTTTAATGTGGCAAGTAGACTACATCATTCTGTAATAGCTTAGAAGATAATGTAATACATAATCAAAAATCTATTTGATGCAATATTCATTTTGAAAAATAAAACGCGGTAAACATCTTAATTCAATGAAAAAAAATTAGTTGTGGCTTTGTAGCTGATGCTGCTTCGGTTTAAAAAACACCAAACAACAATAAAAGCAAAATAAAGAATAAAAACAACAACTCAAAACATTTTGCTTAGCAAAACATTTATACTTTCTATAGTCATAGCTCTATGACTATGTAACAACTCTAATCCATTGACATACTTGTGGTCAGCCTTAAAAGTACGGCCTTTTTGAACATTTGCCTTTTAATAATTCTAAATATCACTATTCTAATTGCGTACATCTAGGATGATTATTCCTTATGCTCTTATGTTTTATACATTTCTATTTTGTATATTGCTCAAAGCATATATTCTTTTTCCTATCCGTTATTCCTCTAGATTGACAGATTACAGTCCGCAAAGTGTGAGGTTAATAAACTGCATACGTGACAAAAGGGGAAATATCATATGAATGACAATATTTCCTAAAGACATAATCTGAAAATAAATTTCATTTGAAAAATTACGATTTCTAGGAGATAAATTGGCTTACTAGTAGGATATTGTAGAATATATTATCTCCTTAATTCATGGCAGAGATACTAATTATTTTATGTTCTCAGAAGGTGGATGGACTTCAATTCTTTTTTGTTCCTTTCTGTTTCTTTCTTCCAAAAGACTGTTCTACAGCTGAGTACCCTTCCTTGACATCACTCAATATCTTGTTCTCATAAGCTTTGCTCCAGGATTCATTATCTGTATTTTCAGTTATTAACTTACTTGTTTTTGATTCTGCCTTTTGGTGAGTTGAGCTTAGGCTGTTCTTAGTGACTGAGAATCTGAGTTCACTTGTCATGCCTGTAGCAACATGAAATTTTTTGGCATTGCATTATTTTGCTGTGGGACTATGCAGCTATTTCTGGAGGACTCTAGTAGGACTTTAACACAGTCCATACTGGAGAAAAGGAAACAGTGCAAGAATGTGCCTGATCAAATGCTAATGAACAGCTGGTTTGTGTTTCAGAATTAGCTTGTAGGCAACAGTATATTTCTCCACTGCATGAAGGAGTCAGTATTTCTGAATCTCATCACTGTATCTGACTATCGCCTTCATTTAAATTTCTACTATTATACTAGTTGTAGGAGATTAATCTCTAACAAGTACCTTTGAAAGGTCATTGCAATCTGGGGAGGTTCCTCAAGACTTGGAGGAAAACAAACATCTGTAGAGCTACAGGCCAGCCAGCCTCATGTCAGTCTCTGGAAAGGTGATGGAGGAAATCTTCCTATAAATCATTTCCAAACACATGAAGGACAAAGAAGGTGATTGGAAGAAATCAGCATTGGTTTGTGAAACAGATAACATGCTTGACCAAACTGATAGCCTTCTACAGTGAAAAGTGCGGTGGATGAAAGGAGAGCATTGATTGTTATTTATCTCAGCTTTAGTAGGGCTTTTGACAGTACCACATATCATCATGTTAGACAAGCTCTTGAAGTGTGGGTTAGATAAATGGATGGTAATATGAACTGAAAACTGGTTGGGCTGAGTTATAATCAGCAGTGTGAAACCCAGCAGGAGGCCAGCTACTAATGATGTGCCTCAGAGTTTGTACTATATCCTGTATTGCCAAAAATTGTTGTTAGTGGTCTGGGTTATGGGAAATAGAGACGTTGCCTGCAAGTTTGCAGATGATACAAAACTTGGAGAAGTGATTTATATACCAGAGGACTGTGCTGCCATTCTGAGAGATGTTGACAGGGTGGAGAAATAAGCTGCCAGGAACCTCATAAAGTTTAAGCAAAGGCAAATTATCAAGCTCTACACCCGGGTAGGAGTAACATCTTGTACCACTACATACTGGGTGCCAACTGGCTTGGAAAAACAGCCTGGGTGAAGAAGAGCAACAGCCACCTTGTCTGTATTAGTAAAGTTACCACCAGGACATGGAGGGAAATGATTCTTCCCTTCCTCTTTATTCTGGTGAGGCCACTTGTGGAGAGCTGTGCCCAATTCTATTGGGTATTTAAATAATTTGTAACTGTTCTTTGATTTCTGACAAAACAAAAATCAGATTTCAGTGAGCTATAACATCTACTGAACTGTTACTTAATTTCAAACGAGGAACAAAGCTTTAAACAGGGAGCAGAAGCAGTCTGGGACAAGGGAGGCTGGCAGGCTCCAGATGACATTTGATTTCAATGTAGCAGGTAACTCATTTCTTTGCAAACCTGGGACCATGTGTGATCTTCAGATTCAACCTCAAATGCATTAATCATCCCAAGGATGTCAGTTGTTTACTGTGGCTTTTCCTGTGTGCAGGAGAAATTTCTTTGCAGGCAGTCCACAAGTTAATGTTCTGATGTTACCTGAGAACTTGGATGTAGCAGTTTGTAAAGGAACTCAAAGCTTTGCGTGGTTTCTAGAAGGGCTTATATGCCTGTGAGAAGGATGTGCAGCATCATTCAGCCTTAAGAGCAGCTTTTCTACATTCAGTAATTAGTTTCCTAAAATTCAAAATCCACAATAGCTGGAGCTGGATCCCTGAGGAGGCATCATCAAGATATTCCAAGAGTCTCATTACAGTTTTCTCTGAAGAAGGTGCTCTATGATTTTATTAGTGATTGGTTTTCATTTGATTTCACCAGTTACTGATAGGGCAGGCTGATTTGAATAAAGCAATAGGTATGTCTTAGATTACTCTGACAGT
Organism: Lagopus leucura; assembly: GCF_019238085.1. Lineage (NCBI taxonomy): Eukaryota > Metazoa > Chordata > Aves > Galliformes > Phasianidae > Lagopus > Lagopus leucura. Next base: position 21,327,142 of record NW_024962263.1, read on the forward strand.
GCAACTGGAGAAGTATATTGCGTGCTCTTTTTTTTTCTGTTACTTTGGAGATACCCTTGGCACTCTAATTCAAGTGGTTTTGATTTGCTTTTCTAACAAAAGCAAGAAGAGATATTTGCAGCAAAGCATCAGTGGTCTCTGAGTTGGAAAGCTTTAGATTAATGGCTTGCAGTTTCAAACTATTCTAAAAATAAACACTTCACAGTTGGAATTTACATTTTTATGGTATCATTGATGACAGGAAATGCCTCTTAATATTGTTTGTTAAATACATTTTCCTTTTTTTCATTCATCATGAAGTATCTTAAATAAGCTATTGTTTTATGCTTTGTTTTGAGGAAGTTGCTTGAAGTCGCATGTAAAGACCCTGTATTTTCAGGCGTATAGGATGATTATAACAAAATAATGCTTAATGTTTGAGCACCTTTGTCTTGGACCCTGGGGAGCATGATCCAACAAGATCCAAACAGGTAGTTCATTGTTATGCATTTTAGGCAGTTGCATTCTAGTTCCAACTTGATCAAAAAGTCAGGAGGCATTAGGTAAAACTTAAAGTAAAAACTTTCATATTTGGTATGGATAGGTTTTGAGGGAGTCGGGGGGGGGGGGACGGGGGGAAGAAAAAGGACAAATGATGGCAGATCAAATGACTATTATTTCTTTTATTCAGAGAGCACAAATCAAATTTAAATTCTATTTGGTAAGAAATAAAAAGCATAAAAAATCAAATTATGTCTTGCCAGAGGTATGAGCTGTTGTTTGAGCACTGAATAAATGAGTGATGCAGTGTTTTGCTAACTGTTTTTGCTTTCTCTCCTTATAAACTAAGAGGAACGCTAGAGTGTTAGAAACTTTTGTTTGTGGTGAAAACTAGGTTCCTTGATCTCCAGAAGAGAAGTACTATTGTTGACGTATTGTTTCTAGTTGTTGATCCTATCTATACACCCAGCAGTCTTGGGCTAATTGAGTGGGACAAGCAGTTTGGACAGAGACTGAAAACAATTGTACCTGTTTAGATTTGCAGTCATATAAATCTGCATTGGTTTCACGCTGGAATTCTGGATCTTCAGCTCTCTCAAGTTGCACAGAAAGTTATCTGTTTCTTCTGAACTATTCCTCTGTTGGAGCAAAACCTGTAGGGGGTGCTAAGAAGTTGCTTTTGGGTTAAGGAAACTGATAAGTCTTCTCTCATTGGTGTCAAAAGTGCACAATTGCATTTTAAGATTCAGTTCCTGATAGGTCTTAACTATAGTAGAGTATATATACTATAGTATAGCATAGATAGGTCTTACTATACGATAGTTCTCAGTGATTCAGATGCCTTAGAAAGGACTTCTTCAGTTTTGCTTCTGAAGTCCTTCTACTCAGTGATAAGTTACCTTTGAGTGTGTGTATGTGTCTTTTGATACTAGGCACTATCTGTATGACTGACGGGTCTGGTTTTAGATTTTTTAAAACATTTAATCTTTATTCATAACTTCTCTGAACTGGGAAAATGCACAATGTTCTAAAGTCACATAGAGCATACATTAAGATAAATACAATTTTTTACCAAGGCTTGGTATGACAGCTGAGGCTAGATGACTACAAGTTACCAATTCCTTTTAATCTTGCACAAGACTGTGCCATTTGTTGCTAAGTTAGTAAAAAGTCTCAGGTAGCTTTAACACGCTGGACTATTAAGCAATGCCTCTGCCAATCAGCTGCAGCTAGTGGTGAAGAGGGCACCATCAGAAGCACAGCTTTTTAGAGGGTTATACATTGTTCATCCTGCACCTTGTCAGGGGCTGAAATTTGCATTTTTCTTGCTTCTCTTAGACGTGTATCAAAAATATCTGGACATGTTCACATATTTGTAGTTTGAAATACTCCTAGAAATTCTACTCAACTGCAGCTTTTTGCACAGCTGCACCAGGCTTAAAGTGGTTGTAGGCAGTAATGACATGCATATAAAAGTAAGATGTTGTATGGGAACTGTTAGGTCATGGCCTGAACTGGTGATTGAGCACCTGGTGAAGGAGTGTGACCAGCCCTGAGACTACAGGTGCAAACAATTCACCCTAGCCTCATTTAATGGTTGGCAGCTGAAAAAGAAGCATCACCAATTGGAGATTGCTTCCTTTGGGAGTTTACAGCGAGCCCTGATTCTTGGAAAGGGGTAAGTGATTCCTGTTTGTTGCTGGACTCTAACTGATACCTTTCTTGAGCGACCCAAAAAAAACTGGTCAAAGGCAATTATATCTGCTGCCTATCCTTACAGATAGTATATAAAAGATGGAATTATCATCACATTAAAAACTGGGGGAAGAAGGTTCTTAAGGGTTCTGTAGGTATTTGGAAGATTCTGCTGTGAGATATAGTTGTTTAAAAATTTCTTACACGACTCCCTGTCCTGTGTCAAGGTATAGGGAATCTTTGTATTCTCATCATCATAGCCAAAGCCTGTTCATATTTACTCACAAAATCCTGTTGACATCATTTACATGAGGAGAAACCACTGGGATTTGTCTCAGACTGTATAATCTCCTAATGAATTTGTCAATTTATATGTATTAACAGAGCATTTATAGTGTTTCATGATCCAAATTCTTGTTTAGTCTATAGAAATTGTACTGCGTATAAAATAATTACGTGACCCCTTAAAGAGGACTTGAAGAATACTGCAAAACTAACTGCCTGAGGGGGAAAAAAAAAACTCATACTGGGAAAAAAAAACCAAAAACGTTAGTTAATAATGTTCATTTTTAACAGAATGCTGGGGAAACATTGTGAGAATAGTGAGAGAGGACTAGGTAGATAAATAATTCTCCCAATTAAGTGCACAGGCTTTTTAGAATAGCAGGACTAAGGGACACAGCTTTAAACAATATCAGCTGGGTTTACTAAAACATTAAGATAGTGTTACTTGTGCTGCTGGTCTTAAGAAGAGATGAGATTTGATATCCTTTTGTCTTTCTAGGGAAGGAAAAAAAAAAAGTGCATGGGGGGGGGGAGGGGGGGTAGAAGCATTCTGTCCTATTGGATATGCATTGGAGCAAAATTAGTTGAATGGTCTAAAACAACCAGTTTTGAGGATCCTTACCCTTTAGTGCAATCAGCTGAGACGCTCCAGGTGGAGTGAAAAGGGCCTTAAAGCTTTGAATGACTCAGGATCTAGGAAACACCTGGAGAAGATGAAGCTTAAGTGACTCCTGGTGGAGAGCTTCTTAATTCTGTAGCAAATGAGATTTGGAATTGGTGTCTGAGATTAAACTGATTGATTTCAGATATAGGTTTAGAATTTTCATACTAATTGTAGTTTGTCAATGTTCCAAATGACAGCATTTTTAATTCATTTACTTGAAGACTACGTATATTAGTATGTATAGTCAGATTGGTAAATGTATCTGTCTTGGATATCAGATTCGGTTGTGTATTATGCCTTTGTATTTATGAATTTTGTTTTACTGATGCACTTTAGAAGTTACTATTTTGCTCTCAGTTGCTCACCAGTATACTTGATTGTAGTTTTCTTAATGTAATAAACACGGCTCTTACAAGTATTTTGGTACTTGGCAATACCTGAATATCCAAATATTTAAGACAATGCATGCTGATTCATTTCTTAATAATAATATAAACATGGTTTAGGCTCTTTCATGTGCCAATAAGGTATAGGTGTGGCTAACTCTACAGGACACAGGTTTTGAACTACCTTATTGTGAGATGATATGGGCTTTTGCAATTTAAAAGCATGTCTGTTCTGCAACTATAACAGCTTATCTAACTGGTACTTGTGATGCTTAATTTAGGGAGTGCTAATTAAACTTGACTAATTTTGAGCATCTTAAGCATGTTATGAAAGCAAGAGGACTTTATTTTAAAGGATAGGGAAGGGAGTGAGAGGTAATGGATTGATATTTCTGGTTCTTCATTAAATCTAATAGTTAGAAATGTTTCTTGGGAAATTGTAGTACCCGTAATTAATAACGGGGAGCTTTCAAAAAACTATTTTTGTAGCTTGTAGTGCTTTTTCATTTTGCTTCTTAAGTAATTGTGTGGACAGTTTGAGTGTGACTGTCCAGTTTATTACAAAACTGCATACACTGACATTTTATGTTTTTGTTTTCCCCAAATACAGTGGCAATTACTTTGTCTCTGAAGAGTAATGGTCAATATAACCTGATACAAATGATGCTAAATGATGTGCTGTATGATGACGTGGCTTAGAAGAAGGTGCAATTTTCCTAATAGTATAATGACCAAAGATGTCATTTTCTGTGTTTTTTTTAATCATTTACACTTCTATAATGGATCAGATAAAAATGAAGCTTCAGCATCTTTTCCTCAGTTATGTGACACAGCTCTTCAGTGAACTAGGAGTTCAGAAATAGAGTATCTCATAACTAATTGAGAAATACATGTACAAATAGAAGATGGTTCTTATTTTTATACCTTTTTTTAATAGCAGCATAGTTCAATGATATGTGGGTAATTAGAAGCCTATATTAAAGGCTGTACTGCTGCTGGGGTTTTAAATAGTATACTTGGCTATTTATCAACAGAATAAATGTCTGAGAGTCACTTTTTCCCTCTGGACTTCTTCTTTCATGCTGTAAGCAGAATTCCAGTGTGTGAGTGCTCCACATTTGCATGGAGAGATGTGCCATTGCCTTCTGTTGCATTTCAGTTAGTCAGGTGCTTTTTTCATAGGATTTTTTTTAACGGGATACCAAGATGGTCCTGTAATCACTCCATTAAGGGCACTTAAATAAGCTCTTTATTTGTGGATTTTTTTGTATTGTAGTATTTATGCACCAAACGTGTGTGGGTGGTTTTTTTGTTGTTTCCCCTCCCCCCACCCCCCCCCCCCACCCCCGGTAGAATTCAGAAGAGACCGTGACTGTGGTCTCTTCTGGGGAAGAGTGAAGTCTCAAAGTCCAGGAGCAATTTCCACAGTCTTCTGAAGGGCTCAATACTGGCAGACCTGTGAGTTGGGAAGACAAATTCTTGTTTTCTGTTGCCTCTTGCACTGGTCTTTGAGTAAAGCATCAATGTTTTCCTCTTGGATAGTGACTAAATTGTGAAGATTTTAAACAGTGTGGAGGTCTGGAGCTGGGTTGTGCTGTGCCAGGAAAGATGTGGGCTTTTTGCTGCTGTTGGGCTGTATGGTCTGGCAGAGCTGCATCCTCTGAAATTTGCAAGGACCGGCTTTGTACTGCAGTTTGGCTCTAGAACTGTCATTCTGGAGGGGAAGCCGCTGTGTTGAAGATAAGGATTTCAGAAAGGGGAACTGAAGATGCTTTCCTGATTTATACAAATCATGCTTGAAAGAGCAATTGCAATGTCAGGTGAAATAAATAGCATTATATAAGGGGTCTTGAAACATCTCCAAGCTGAAGTAATCAGGACAAGATTCAGTCCAGTTTGCTGACAGTTTGCCTTCTGCATCCTTCCTTATGGTAAATCTACTAAAATTAATGGGTGGGTGGTGGATGTAGTGGTTAAAGGCTTTAGTACATTTAATGAAACAGTACTCCTAACAATTTTAACAAATAAAATATGCATCTTTTAAAAATACCCTCATAAAAGTGTGAAATGATAATTTTAACTAAATTTAATTTTCTAACTCAGCCTAAGAAAAACTGTTTCTGCCTTCAGAACAGTTAATCTTTGTGTCCTTGGTGTCCAAAGACACCTATTTGAAAATAAGTGATAGCTGTCTGCTGTTGCAGTCATCGGATGTCTTTATTTTTTCAAAACAAATAAGTTAAGACTACCTTCTGTTTAAATGGATTAAGAATTGGCAAAATATTTCACAAAAAGGCTACAGAAATGCTCAAGAAGGGAATAGTAGATAAAAACAAATTCAAAGACTGTATGAAATGTTAGACCTTTTGTATTTGCTTACAGAATCTCACATCTTACACAAATGTGTTCTCTTCTGTTCATAGATAACCACTGACTTAAGTGGTAAACTTGATGGACAGAATCAGATCCACAAGCAGTAGAGTCCTTTTTCACTTAGCAAAATAATGCTGCCATCCAGATGTTACAAGCATGTTCATTGTAATTTTTTGAACTTGGTTTTGATGTGGATAATTAAAAGGTTGATTGCTTGCTTATCAAATAGGGGAGAGTAAATGTTTGTGTTTTTATTGTGTAC
>NW_024962263.1:21335786-21550038 GCF_019238085.1 Lagopus leucura
GAAGTTACATGTTACTGTGGAACTTAAATGAGGCACTGAAGCTAATTTTTGGAAAATAATAAAAAAAAATACATCCATCTGCTTGCTGTTAATTAGGAGAGTATGATTTCTCAGGTGTCTGGGTGACAGAGCCAGGCTATTTTGGTGTGCACAGAGTAAACCTGCAGTGTTCAAATGTCAGTATAAATTTTCAAGTGTATACTTAAGTTCACTCATCCACAAACTTCAACCTTTCATAAATTGAAATGATCTTTAACAGATATTAACACATATTTCAGTAAGCTTGTGTATTACAGGTGCTGGAAAGGAAATGAAATTTATTTTGAGGGCAAGCTTGTGAGTTGTAGGGTTCATTAATGTTAAATGAAACATTGTTTCAATGAAAGCAGTATTGCACTTTAATGATTACATTTTTAATGTGAAAAATATTTTAGAACTTTTCTCTGTGCTTCTCTTTGGGATATGATATTTCACTGAGATTCAGACTCTTCTCCATGCTAAAAGTTAAACCATGTGTTAGTTTTCTGGCAAATAATTTTTGCCCAGCATAACAGTGCTGCAAACAACTTACAGTGCTTCGGAAACTTTTTGAGAAGGTGAAGAGAAAGTCTGAAAGGATGAATATTCATCAAAGTAGCAAGCCTATTACATGGTCCATCAATGCAGTTAGGAGTCTTAGCTGAAGTCAGCAAGCAAAGGCTGGCTCTGCATTTTTGTGTTTTGTTGGACATTTTGCTGATGTGTGGAGCTTGGATTTCTGCTGTAGGTGTGAAATATGCCCTTTTCTTATATTCAGCAGATAGTCTATGGCTTACACAAATCACAACTCACTAATATTTTGAAGTCTTATGTCAAGTGCAGGCTCTGTGTTGGGCTGCTGGTTGAGATGTACTCTATACAAGGTGTCTTTAAAGCTTAAAAATAATATATGTATATATACATACACACACATACATACATAAAATTGTCCTGTTGATGAATGCAGATATTCCATGCAAACTGAACTTGCTGTAGTTTCATTCCCAACACAGTAGCACTTGTTTCTGTAGGAGAGTAAGCCTTTTGTCTTCCTTGCTCATTAAACACCATTGGTTTGTACTTTCTCACTTCAGGATGGGATAAAGTCAGCTTTTCTCTGAGCTGGTTATGTTACTATGCATCATGCAGGTTTTACAAGTACCATGTCTGTTGTGACTGACTCCCTTGCATCTTCTGTTCCACCACAAATATTGCTGAAGTGTAAAATAGAATCTTGCCTATTGAAAATACCAGGTGTCTGCTGGTGGTAGAAGATGTTTCTGTGTGTAGTTCCAACACACACACACAAAAAAAGTAAATCAGACCTGTTATTATGCTACTGTCTGTGGTAAACCTAAATGCCATTGACTCAGTTTCTCCATGTAGAATGAAAGTAGGATGAAAAACATTTGGAGTTTAAGGAATGTGACTGTGTTGCCATGCAGTTCTCAATTGACTAGACCTTCTTTTCTTAGCAGAGTCTGGAGAATATTGGAGGACTTTGACATAAAGAAATCATCAAGTTCTGTTAGGAGAAAAGACACTTAATTTGTTTAAAAATGTAAGGGAAGGGAGTAAGAATCATAGAATCGCAGAATAGCTTCATTTAGAAGGTGCCTTTAAGATCACCTCATTTCAACCCCTCTGCCATGGGCAGGGTTACCTTCCACTTGACTGGGCTGCCAAAAGCACCATCCAGCCTGGCCTTGAATGCTTCCACAACTTCTTTGGATAACCTGTTACAGTGCCTCTCTGCACTCATATTTTTAAATTTATTTCAAATATCTAATCTAAATCTACCCTCTTTTAGTTTAAATAAAGATTTAAATAAGGAGGGGAGAGGGAAGGTATAAGTTAGTTTCTTTCTATCTGGCATGGATGGTGAACAACATCACATAAAATGTGCTGAAAATTTTCACGATGGTTAAGCTTGATTTAAAAACAAAAAAAATCCCAAACCTACATTTGTTACTGCTTATGTATTGTAGTATCTAAGTCAAATTTTATGAGATAATGAATTCAGTGTTGTACCCAATTTTGTTTTGACTGGTTTAGTGTGACCCCTTCTCCCCTTTGTGCTGTGAGCAAAAATAGCTGAGATAACAAAAATGAGTAAATTTTAGAACTAAAGTGCAAGTAGTTTATTTTTCTGAATCTATACTAATCCCAGTATATGCTTTTTTTTAAAGAGTGTTTGAATAGGATGTGCCACGTATTTTGAGCTGATTTATGACCAGACCTGCATATGTTTATAGAAAAATCATGAGCTTGCTTATCCTATCTCTGAAGACTATATGCAATTCTTAAAGATGGCCCCCCCCCCCCCCCCCCAAGTTGTTTACTTTCCTTAATAAACAATGGTGTTTCTTGGGCATGTTGGGTTTTACTTTGTAATGTTATTCATACTGTCACTGTGCCTTGGGCTTCACTAAAGCTAATGAATAAATGCGTCAGCTAGCTGCACGAGAAACCGGTTCAGTTGGAAGGATGATTCTGAATTATATTAAGGAATGCTTGGAGAATAGAACCAAGCTAACCAAAATACCTACATGGTAAGGCATTGTAGATTTGCAGATGGTAATAAAAACAATATAAAGCTGCTGCTTCCTCTGTCTGGAATTTGTCTCTTTGCTCTTCTAATATGTGATAAGATGTAAAAGCAATGAAAAGGGAGGGCTGTGAGGAGTGCATTCTCTGCTCTCTTGTGCCCACTTGATGTCTGTCTGGAATGAAATGGTGGACAACAAAATGTTGGTAAGTTCCATCAGTCCTTTCTTGCAACAAAGGCTGATTAACTTATTTTATTTATGAGGCATAAGCAATTGGTGATAAACGTGTATAGAAAATCAGGTTTGGAGGGCAAAAAAGATTAGCAAGCCTTAAAAACTCTTAAGTAAAGGAAATGGTGCCACAGACAGGATTAAAACAGAAAATTTACCCTTACTCTTTCAGATGTCTGTTATGTACAAAAGGATTGGGGGGGGGGGGAGGGAGGGCATGAACATTGATGTGTAAACGGCAATTTGTTGCATGCTCGCCCAAAATGGGTATTATTATTTTTTTTTTTTCCAAAGGGTACCCTCCCATAGTGCTGTCCAATCCATGGATTTGGAAGAAACGGGAGTAAATTAATTTAGTCAGTATATTCTAATCCCTCCTGTTGTGTATGTAGATGACTGCAATAGCAGTCTTAAAGTTGATCTGATTGTGAACATATGGGTTTGGAAGCACCAGAAGGAAAACACTGCAGGAAAGGGGCCCTAGGGATAAATGGATCCAAGCACAGAGTTTTGGAGATTTGGGTGAAAGAAGGTGATCAAGGCCTTGAATGCCCTCCGGGTGGAAAGGCTGTCAGGTGGCTCCCAGAACACCTTGTGATTTCCAGAGAGGAATCAACTTTGCCTAAGAATTTGCTCCATCATTACTGTAGTAATGTAGCAACATCTCCTACAGACTGTTGTTATGTGCTGCCTCATGACAGCACTAAAGCTTAGGGGAATCTGTAGTATGGGTGTTTATGGGATATAAAATGCATTCTCCACAAATGCTCCATCTGTGAGCAGTTAAAAAAAAAAAAAAAAAAAAAAAGGCATTTTGAAAACAAAGAGCCACCATCAACCTGGTTTCAATGTATGAGTTTCAGTTCTCTCCCTCATCCTGCTGGGACCAGATGAGTGAGCCAAAGGCTGTGTGGTGTTTATTTTCTTGCTGGGTTAAACCATGACAACCACTAAGGCATTTATTATGCTCCAGCCTTAGGTCCTAGAGTGCTACTTGCACGGGTGGTGCTGAGTGATGGGCCTGGGCAGGCTGTGAGATGTGAACCCAAACTTAGAATATGGGTTTGCATCATACAGTGGGTGAGCAGAATTTAATGAAGTAAATAAGGAACAGAAAAAAAAATCTGATCACATAAATAAGGAGTTGCTTTGGTATGAGGAAATTATCTTGAAAATTCAATTTCAGGTAATTCCCTAAGAACATTATATTTATCTTCACCAGCATTAAACTGATTGCTTGTTACCCTGAGCCTTGTTGCCTGCTCTCCTAGCTGCAGAGATTTAAGACTTCTACAGTAAGAAAGCAGTCATTTTAAAGTGATTCCATCCAAGATTTGTCCTAGTGACATAACGTTTATGGAGATCAAACGGTGGATGTAAGCACAGTGAGGCAAGGGGTGGTGTGTTTTAGCACTCGTGACATTGAGGTATCTCCAATGATGCAGAGTATCTTGTTCATCCCTGGAGAAAATACACAGCTAATGGTGCATTGGAGATGATCACTGGAGATTGTGTTGCAAAATACTGTTTTATAGCTGAGGGTTTGCTCCATCAAATAGCGTTATTGTATCTGTTGGATTTTCCATGGAAATAAATAGGAGGCATTGCTTTCATAGTGTCCCATGTAGCAGTAAGGCAATCCACCATATTAGCCTAAGCTTTGTTTTTCTAGTTTTTGTTACTTATTCTTTCAGGTATTTTCTTGCTAAAATGTAGGATCGCATTTTATATTCTTTTAAGACTAAGTTTGCTTCAAGGTGGATGGGAACTAATACATTGGGAAATTATTTGTTACTCTGTAAGTTGCTCTGTGCTCCTGCACCAGGAGGGCTTCCTTTCCAGAGTTAGATTAACTACAAAAAAATGAAGTGAATGGCTAGTGAGCTGTGACAAAACTTAATGAGATCATATTTAAAACTATATTATGGAAACAAACAAAAAATCTCAGTTTCTTCTTCTTTTTTTTTTTTTTTTTTTTTTTAAACTTTGAAGCAGTGAAAGCTTTTCTAGGAGAGTGGTCAATCTACTGGTGGCATTCAAGGAGGACACTGAATTGTCAATCTATTTCTATGTTGTAAATGCTGAAATAACCATACAAATGCATATAAGAAATGAATTTGGTAATAAAGATAAAAGTAAGGAAACTAGCACAAAGAATATGTGGTACTGTGTTGCTTTGTCAAAAAGCACCCTTGAGGTGCTTTTCCTTATTCTAATTACATAGAGGTGTACATCTAAGCCCAGATGCATCAAAATGTTGATAGTCATAAAATGACTTTGGATTTTTGGGGAATGCTTCTACAAAAACAAGAGTATAATTCTTGGGCTTGCTTTGATCAGACAAGAACAGCTTTGGCTTTCTTAACTGGAGCAGGATTGTATGACAAATACTACTTAAAATAATATATTTTTGATATTTGGAGTATATAAGCCATTTGTGCTTGTAAAAGTTATATGTGTATGAACATATATAGATACAATAATATCTCATTCCCACTTTTGAGTCTTCCATGAATTGTTGTTTTTGTTTTGTATGCTCTAGGAAACTATCGGTGAAGTCTTAGTAGTAGCCATATGTTCCATAGACACTGCCTTTGTAATACATTCTGGTTTCTGTATTGGAAGCTCAGATTCATCTGCTGAATTCATGGCTTCTGAGTTTGGATATAGCAGGTGGGGTTTGAATTGGTCTTGAACTTTATGTAGAAATCTTTAGTCGTTCATTGTCAGTGTTTTATCTTTTTTGTAGAGTATGTATTTTGTTAAGTGGTATTATGAAGGCCAGAATATCTGAAGTGCCTGCAGAGGTGGAAAGCGGTAGTAGAGTCTCTGTTGACATGTGATATCTGAATGATTCCATTTGTTTTTTAATTCTGTGTTGCACAACGCTGAGCTCTGTTGGGGTTCTTTTAATGCCATGAATGTTGAGAGCTTTAATAACCTCTCAAACCTTTTTGCACATGAGCTTTTTTTTTTTTTTTCTAATGTTGGAAATCTGGCAAATTTCATTTCATTTTAAAACAGTCTAAATGTTTGTAAATTGCCTGAGTCACAGTTGGTATTTAGGAAAAAAAAAAAAAAAAAAAAATAAAAAAAAAAACAACCCAAAAAACAATTATCTTTTCCATTTATTGTCTAAAATAAATAACAAATGCTAAGAATTCTTTTTCTGTTGTCTGTTTTGAAATAATTACTGAAATGTAATTTATCAAGGTCTTAACTTTACAGAATTTATGTATTTGAAAATGGTATGATACCCATGCCTCTCTATACAAATATATGTTTAAGAACGTTACATGCTTTGTTAAGCAATATAGCTTTAATACTATTCAGTGTTACTGCCTTATTTCGTGGAGACTAATTAGTTATGGAGCTATGTCTCAATCAAGCTTTGAATTGATTCTTAAGGGGGGTATGTTGTCTCAATACTGAGAAGCTGAACATACAAATCAATATAGGATGCAAGATAACGTTTTTGTCTAGTGCTAAAGAAACTTTGGAGTCCTATTAAACATCTATCCAATGCAGTATTTCCTATTATAGCAAGGTCCTGTGAGGAGTTTGAGACTTACTCTTCTCTTGAGTCTCCTGCAGATGAATTAACACAGGCCCTCTCTAAAATGGGAAATCTGGTAGATCAAAGCAAGGAAAGAAGCCCTGGTCATGTCATGTCCCAAATGACAGGATTTAAATCCCTAGGCTGGCCATCACTAATGGCAGTGGAGAAGTGATTACTACAGCTCTGTTAGGTCCCTGTTTAAACAACTTAGAAATTTAAATAAAACAGAAAGCAGCGATGCTTGAGGAAGCTCAGCCCTCACAACACAAATGATGCACTAGGAGCTGTTCTTAGAAGCCAAATGTCTTCTTGAGCTTTGTAGATGCTGCAGCAGGAAATGTGCTGTTATCATACTGGAGCTGCTAAGAAAAACAGTATCGTAAAACGTTATCAGTCTTGAGTGGCAGAATTTAGGACGGAGTAAGATCATGTAGTATGAGTGCACACAGCGTTGTGCTGGTGGTGTTCTGTGGCTTCAAGTAGATTACTTTTAAAAGGGCATATAATATTACTGCTGTGTAGGGTGTGCCTTACGTTGCAGTCACTTAAACTTGGTGGTAGAGAATGGCATGGGACTGACTACGTAGAGTCAACGTTTTCTTTACTGAAAATTAGAGATGGCAGACCTTGCTCAACCTTGACAGACTGAACTGTCTGCCTGTAAAGAGTATCTCTGCACTGGATTTTTGCTAGAAATAATGAAATTAACTTCATATCTCTGTCTTGAACTAAAGGAATCATAAGAGGGTCTTGTGCTGCTTGCTCAGGAGGTTGGACATCAAGGCTTTTATATTCTGTGTTCTAATTTCTTTGAAAGTATGTGACCATAAAAGATCACTTTTGATCTTCCAAATACAATAACAGCTTCAACACAGAATCTTTTATTTCAAATTTTGTAAAGGCAGCTAAGGGTTATATTCCAATGTGTTAAAAATAAATCATCTGAAATGCATGAGAGTTCTATTTCAGCTGGTTGTTTTTCTTGGTTTCTTTATAAGTTTTTAATCTTCTATGCAGATGTGGTATCCAAGCAGAACTTACTTTGTAAATCTGTATTATCTCCCTCCATTCAAGTTTCTGTAGCAGTTGTGTGGCAACTGTATCAAAGAAAAATCATTAAATCCATGACCATGTTTTCCAGTCTCCCTACTGACAGGTTATGAGCAGAATGGATCCTGCTTACATCTCCACTGAAGTATGCGATTTGTTAGGCTCAATAATGATTTCTTTGAAATATTCTTTTTTAAAGAAAATATAGAGTAAATAACCACTATATGTAGTATTTGGATAACAAAAGAAAGCTTGCTTACCTTAATCAATGCAATTACTGCAAATCAGCCTGGGTCTGGAGGTAGTGAAGAGGAGATTTCTTTGAAAGAGCACACCACCTCAGCAATCTGTCCATTGGAGGGAGTCTGTTATAAATGGGAAGATGTCATTTCTTGGGACATAATTCTGAAAGGAAGGCCACGTGTTTCTCTGTGCTATTGTACTGAGGGCTGGGGGGATTCATACCAGGAGTGAATTCTCAGTTGTTTGTAACTGTTCATTAATGGCAGTCTCAAGAAGTAAGCTGCATTTAAAACTTCTGTTCCTGTGATAAAATGATCTTCTTCCAGCATTTGGCTACAATTTTGCTATGAAAATGTTAACTTTTTATTGGTGATATTTGAAAAGTAAGTTACAAAGCACTGTGCTGTAACAATCTTTAGAAGATGGTGCACTTTGCTGTATAATTTCTTAAGTAAATATTTTTTAAGTACGGATGACATGATGGCAAATGCTTTATGTGAAAATCTTTAATTGCTTTTTTTTTTCATTTAGTACAAGTATTTACATTTAAATCTAATCTTATTTTAAAATTAACCTGATTGTAAAAATGGAAATAACTTTAGAGAACACAAAAGGAAAACATTTTAAATGTGAATTTTAGCTTTCAACAAAATATGAGAAGTATATACACAGGAGATGAATTAATCAAGTGATTGCTATAAACTACTTGTACCAGAGGGAAATTTCTCAGAACTTTCAGGTATATGGAAGAAAGCCCTTATTTATCTGTGGGTGTTTAGCTAATGTATTTGAGAGAAATAAAGCTTTTCACTTTTGTTTTCATTGTCTGCCTTTACAGAATTCTTGTAGGTTCCCTTTCATTTCTTTATTTCATCTTCCTGCTGATTAGTGGACTGTGTGAGCATTTGAGTCTCAGTGTTTGGGTAAATAGCTGTTTTGTTTTCTTAAGTAGTAGAGAGACAGTCAGTGTAATTTAGCAGTTTGTTGTGCCTGTGTCTCACTGCTGCTTTTCTTTCTGAAGGGTTAAGCTGCTTGGGCCAATTTATTGTCACTGCCGCTGCATATGCATGAATGAGATTCTTTCTCCTTTTGGCCAGAATCCTCTTAATGTCAATATATTGATTCTTCATTGGAGAAACAGATTTTGTTTGGCTTTTGCTCTGAAGTACAAACACGAAGATTCTTGCTTTCCTTCCTCCTCCTCCCTCCCAGCCTGTTATGCCTGTGTAGGTATTTTACACCTTCAGTTGGAAGAAAGAGCCTGCATTCCTCCTGATTTGTAAGAGCAGACAGAATAGTAAATGGAAAATGCTCTGGTGTGCTCTCATGTGTCCTTTTCAGGACTGAGAGCCAAGACTCTTTCCAAAGAGACAATCTCCTGGAGTGATGTCCATATCTGAGCAGCTTTACTCAAAGGTATCCTTTCAACTTTTTGACAATTGGCAAGTTTGTTAAACACAAGTGCCTGTGGTTTTAAGGAAAATTAAGGAGAATTGGGCACAAAGGATTTAAAAGTTTAGAAGTTCTACCCCCCCTTTCATATCATGATATTGTACGCTTTCACAAATTGGAAGATGTTTGTCACGTGTGACGAAGGCTTTTGCTAGAGTTGCAGATTTGTTTGTCGAGCATGTGTTGGAAAGTCTGAAATACTGCTGGCTGTACAGCTAGTGTAAGCTGTGCTGCATGCAGGTGTTCAAGGCTCTCTTCCTTCAGAATCAATGTCTCTGACTTGATCAACAGTCCTGTGGCTGCCGCTGGTTTGTTAAATCTGGGAAGGTACAGAGCCATGATGATCCCATGGTGGTAGCTGTTATTCTCGAGCTGCATTCTTCAGCTGAATCTGGCAGCTGTAACGTGGGCAATGAGCGAAAGGGTGAGTGTCCAGGTCTGTGGGATGACTTGACCAGTGCTGTCTTTTCTCCTTTGCAACTTGTTTTTCCTTGCTGTTTTTTTTTTTTTAAGAGCCTTTGAGACTAGCTGTAAATGGTAATTTGTGTACGATAAGATCCTGCTGACTGCAACTGCTTTGTATTTCTGCTGAGACCTCATTGTAGTTTATGGTCAGCGTTTTTACTATAGTGAAATTAATGTTTTATTGCTGCTTAATGTACAGAAAGTGAATTCTGTGGCAGAGTTGCTAGTTGCGTGCCACTTTTAAAAAATATCTTCAGCTCGCTCTGTTATTCCCTGTAAAGAATGGTACTTGTTCCCTGCTCTTGTGAATTGTGAAGCTCTGCATCCTGAGCCATATTTCCTTCACATTTGTTTTGCAGAAAATGTTTTAGGTTGCCTGGCACGTTCCCCAGACCAATTAACATTAAAATCTGTCAAAAAACAGTTCAAGCAAAAGAATCTAGCCTCTAACATGTCAGACTACAGTGAGCAATTGTGTTTTTTGACTAAGTTTATGATAAGCATCTCTGCTGTTTAAATTATTATTCTATTTAGCTGAAATTTTCTTCTTCCAGTGTTTACTGTCTATCTGGCAAATGTATTCCCTAAACAGGCTGTGCTCAAGTACAATCTCTATTCCAAACATTTTAGAGCCTATTATCTCCCCAATCAAATACCTGTCATAGCCCGAATCAAATTTCTACAGCCTCATATTCTTTAGTTGTGTGAACAGGAGAGAATTACTCTCCCATTGCTGTAGGTAAAACAAGGATATTTGCTTTATGGTGAGACAGAGCTGTTTATGCCTGTGATTTCTCCACCTGCTTATGTCAACGTGTTCAGTTGCTTTTCACTTGTTCAAGCATGCTTATGGAAACTGAACTGAGGAAGTAACTTATTTCTCATATGAATTTGAATTTTGTTAAGTCATATGTATGAAAATTTCCTCTTGCCTTCATTTATCTTTATAATAGCAATTCGTTCTGCAGTAGCACCTAGAGAGGAGAGTTTTACAAACATGTAAGAAAAAGTGCAGACTCTCTAAGGAATTCTGTGAAACTTCTCATTGGAGGTAGGCAAGAGATGTGTAAACTGTTTTTAAAATTAGGTAGGCATTTTAGCCTATGATCATGCAGTGTAGCCTGGCAGTATTGAGAGTCAGCAGCATCCTGGGTTATTATTACATTAATGGAAGTATTTAATTCCCCTTTTACTCAGTCCTCATTAGACCACACCTAGAATATCACGTCCAGCTTTGGATTCCCCTTATCCAGTGTAAGAGACATTGTTGGACTAGAACATTTTCATTCAGGACCACCAAAATAGTTGAAGGCTGAAGCATGTGATCTCTGAGGAGGAGCTAAAGGAAAGAGGACTTGTTCTTGCTAGGGAAGAGTTTTTAGTGGTGGGTGGGAGATCCTAATGGCAGTCTGTCAGTACCTATGAGGTTGTAATCAAGAAACATGGCCAAGACTGTTTAATGAAGTGTTTGACTGGAAGGTAAGAACCAATGCCCATAAATCAACGAAAGTGAGGTTTATGTACATAAATCAGGAGGCTCTGACCTAAGGGAAATAGGATAATTAGGCACTGGAGGAGGTTGCATAGAAAGTCTGTGGAGTTTTTGTCCATAAGGGTTTTCAAGTCCTGCCTGACCAAGCCCTGAGCACCTGCTATGAGTTCAGTATTGACCATGCTTTCAGCAGAAGCTGGGAGCAGGTGGTCTCTAAAGTCTACGACAACATGAAGTATGCTATGGTTTCGTGAATCAAGGAAGATCCAGAGAAGCAGGAAGTGAACTGAATGTTTTCTGCAAGAGTTCATGGTTTTACAAATCACTAACTTCCTTGTAGGGGATCAAGAAAAAGAGATGAAATAGTTTGGAGGCCATGTTCCAGATTTCTGAGAATCATCTACCCAGTCGCCAGAATTTTGCAAAGTTCTAAAATTATTGTAGTGATGGAAAAATGTGTAGAAAATGGCAATAATTTTTAGAGTTTGGGACAGCATCTCTTGGAGGGGTGATGAGTGGTTAGGACCAACAAAACCTGAAGAAAGCGTAACTATTATATCTTCCATTTGCAATCAAGTGGTCATTGAATGATGCAACCAAGGAACACCATGAAATAGTAAGAAAATGGTTTTAACCTTCAAAGAGGTAGCTAGGTGGAACGGCTTGCTGTAGGTGTAAATGAAAAAAAAAAAAAAGTGTTGATGATTACAGTAAAAATAATCCTTCTGTTAAGAAGGGGTTTGGAAAGGATAATGGAAGAAAACATCCACTGAGAGCTGTTAAATATAGTGACTTTACCAGTGGATTTGGGAAGAGTATGAGAGCGCGCCTGCTTTTGGCTACCACTGGAGACAGAAGATGGAACTCTGGCTATTGATACTGACATATTCTTGTTCAAGGATCAGCTTATTATGGAAACATGAGTTGTACCTACTCAGAATTTGTCACTCTTGCAAGCCTTGAAATTATATGCTGTCGTAGTCTGGCAAGAAATCAGTGATCAGTTGTTGATTGAGTCATACTGATGGTCTAAGATCCTGGAGTAATCATGAAGACATGAAATAAAAATATCTTTTTACTGGAAGAGGATGCAAAGAATTTCCTCCTTGCTGGTGGTTTTGTTGACTTTCAGCGATAGTTTGTTCCCTCTGGCAAAAAGTTTCCTCATCATTTGTCATCATTTCTTGATTACCAAATTTGTATCCAAATTGTGTGCTTTTCTTTATTTGGTAAAGAAAAATAGTCCTTTTAATATTGTCAATGGGTGTATCATATATGTAGATTTAGTTCAGTGACTTTATTATGATATTTTTACATACTAAGATCAGAAGGAAGCTTGTTTTCAGACTGCAAAAAGAAAAAAACTTAGGTTAGACTACTTTGTCCTTTGGACTTGTGAGGCATGAGTATCTGAGTACAAAGTATTTGGTGTTTAATTCAAAAATATTCAAGATCCAATATACATTTGAAGTCCAAATTCCTTTCAAATAATCATGTCAAGAAATCAAGCTCCTTAGATTAGCAAAGCTTTGTCTTGCATGATTGGTAGCAGTTTGTAATAGCCTGATAGAAAATATCCAGTATGCAATCAAGGGCATGTAATTTAACGTCATGTGCTTTGAATGCAGCAAGTGAGCACGTAGGACATCAGAGTATTGTAAAAAATGTATCCGCTGTAAGTTTTTTCAGTGTGTGTGATTTCTAATTATCACAACATGTTTCAAAAACTACAGATAGAGAACTGCTGTAGCAGCTTCTTTTTATTTGAATAAATTACTGTTAATAACAAATATGTTGATGCCTGCCAGAGATGTAGGAGCAGAACTCCATTATTGATCTGCCAGAGTTTTTATGCACTTCTTTCCAATCCTGGTTCATTATATATCAAATTTGATCTGTGGGGATGGCATCTAGAAGAGATCTCTTGAAAACAGGTAGAATGAAGAGGACAATGAAATGGATGTATAGACCTGACTTCACCTGTCAGAAGCATTTTTATAGACTGTATTCCATAAAAAAAGCTTTCTAAGTGAAGATAGGCTGCTTTAGTATATACTTCTGTCAGTATTTAACATGATTGCTATCTTCCCTTCAGTTCATAACCAAATGCTAGTAATCACCACGTTATGCCCGTGGCTGCAAGATGGCTGTCTCCCTCTCTGTCATGTGCACTGGCTATACATTAAGCCAGAAATGTATGCATACATGTCTACTGTTTAAATGAAGGCTTTTCTTTATTTGTTCATTGTCTTCATCCAAAAACTCAGAGACCATGTTAGAAGAGGCTTATAGGTCCTGCCAAGTTTTATATCCCTGTAAAACATAAACACTGAAGTTTTAAATGATCATCAAGGCTATTGTTAGTACAGTCTTTACATGGACTTGTGAAAAGTGATGTTAAACTACATTTCAAACCAGTATAATCTTGCAGGAAATCAAGTGCCCATAGGCATACTGTAAATCCGAAGATGTGATGCCATTAAGCAAATATACTCTTTGGCTCAGCTGTTTTTAGTCTTAAATACTTAATTATCCATTTAAAAGCAAAACAAAACTAAAAGCTCAAAAAACAACCAAACAAGAAATAAGCAATAAGAAAAACTAACACCACAAAACTAGTCGGTGGTGGAGGATTATGTCTATTAATGTATCACAAATTTGTAAAAATGAAGTTTTATATACAGCTAAATGTATTTATCCCATTGTTTCACTTTATGCTTTCTACTTGAAAACACTTGCAGTGAAAGAACTTGAAAATTACAAAGTGTATCATACCAGCTTTTACAAATAGGGGGTAAATTTGTATAAACACAGTTTCCCACAGCTGAAACATCGGAGGTTTGTGTTCAGTGGTGACTAATCAACTGGAAAACATTCTATTGATTTCTAATTTTAGCATTCTTTATGCAACTGCATATGTATAGAAAATGTGTTGAAGACTTGGATGACTTTTTTTCTATTTCTACATTGGAGATCTCCATACCACATCACCATATATAGTGCTTTGTTCTGACTTTTTTTTTTTTTTTTTTTTTCAGCTTCTATGCAATTTTCTTTGTGGTTCCTAACATCTATATATGAGCTGACACGTGGTTCAGCTCAATGATCATTATTTTCCTTGTGTTGTCCTATTTAGGATTGATTTTATCAATATAAAAGCAGAAATACGAATTGAATGAAATTACCTGAAATGGAATAATAGGAATTTTGTAGGAATACTTTGAAACCATTTGAAAAAAGAATATATTCTTTTCTTTATATTTCATATACAAAGACTCGTTCTATTTAAAAGTCACAGGCCTGTTTTAAAATATTTTTGGAGATAATGAAGTAATCTTACCAGTGCAGTTGAGGAGATGTCAGATGAAGATGTGCTTACTGACTCATTTTTATGAACTTGCTTGTAGTATGTGGATGCTAAATAGAAAAGTAACTGATGAACTCTTATGTTATTGGCATATTATCAGGTTGTTTGACAACAGGAACCATGTGAATCTATCTGCTAATAAAACACCTTTAGTACAATGTATAAACAATCATCAAAATTTCCATACAAAATCACTTTGCATGGAAAGATGACTTATAACTAAAGTAAATATGGTTTCTTGTCAATGTCTACTAGTTTATGTTAAATCAGCCCTAGCTAATGAGTGCTGGTCTGGAATACAAGAGAACGAACACAGAAGCTTGTGGAAGATGTTTGTGAATGTAATAATTCTGTATGTGCTGATTGTGAAGAAAAACAAAAATGTGGCAGGTATCAGCAATTTAGTGAAAATCAGAAAATCACAGATGCCAAAAGAAAGAATTCACTTTGAGAGCTTATGGCCTTTTTTTCTTTTAATTATTTCTGCAAATGTTTCAGTGATGGAAGATAAACATAGATACGGGGGGGGGGGCATTCATTAAACACTTCTTTGTGCATTTAGAAGTTAGTTGCTAGAGGTCTTTGTGGAAATCTAGTTTTGAACACAAACAGATAATATTGGTAAGCTACTTTGAAGCCTATACATGGTATTGCTCCCTTATAGTAGCATGGGATATATTAGTCACAAGGAGATGAGGACCGTGTCTACTACTTGTATGCTTCCAGGACTTCAGCTGGTTAATGGATGTTTTTAATGCTGTTTTGGAAGAGGAACTTCAAAAGAGTTGAAAGTGGGTGGGTCTTGAAAATTCTTTTGTTACCTCTTCAGTAGGATATGTACAACCAACTGCTGAAAAAAAAGTTGATAAAAATAATATAAAAAAAAAAAAAACAAAACAGCTAAGCATGACAATATCTCATCCTATATCTTTCTGACACTTCAAATCTGTGCACACAACAATATTCATAGTTGACCTCATGTGAAAGTAGCCGTCAGATCAGGGCTTCCATTTACTCTTCAGCTTTCTCCTTGATGTCAAATTTGACTGTGAAAGCAATGACTTATACAGACTGTTGCAGAAATGTGGTTCAGGGACTACTCACAAAACGGCATAATTCTTAACTCATCCCAACAATGGAAATGGTAATTTAGCTCAATTTTCTGTAACTCCTGTCTTGGTCTTGCTGGATAACTTACCCTTGCAATAAGAGGCACCCTGACTAACTGGTACTCGAAAGTGGCATCAGACCTCCTGAAGGATCTAACATTACACTTCTCAGTTATCTTCACTTTCAGTATAGTTTGCATACAATGAGTTTCCTTCTTCCTATCTTTGTTTCTCTTGGTGTTCTTTTCTTTTTCCCCAGTGTTTCTTTGTTTCATACTTTGTTAAACCAAAATATCAGTTTTATAAACTGAGACATTTCAAGGAAAAATGTTTGGAGTTACTGGCATGAGAAATGCTTGCAGGAACAGACCTTTTAAGTATACATTTAATTTGAATTAATTAGTAGAATTAAGTTGAAATTAATATTTCAAATATAGTTGGCTTCTCACTGTTGTCTACTTGACCTTACTATGTATCAGGCAAAATTCTTGGTCTTTTTTCAGGGGTTAACATTTACTGCTATTCTTCCGTTGTTCCTATTACCTGGATAATTATCATCAGGTATTTTCTTGTATGTGTACTGTGCTTCTGTGGGGCTTGTACCTTAATCAGAAATTGATATTTCTGAACAGCCAGCTATTGCACACGTATGACTAAAGCTGATCTGTGGCTTTGTGTGTTTTCATCTGTTTGACAGATACAGGGTGACAGGCATGGTGATATAGTAAGCAGAGAGAAGGCATAGTTAACGGAACAGTCACACCTTTCAGCAAAGGCCTACTTTCAGAAATTCTTCAGTAATTACTGTTTTTGAGCTGACTCAAACTTTTCAGAGCCCAAGAAAAGCTGCACAATGATTAGGGGACTTTTCCTTTTGTTCTTTTAAAGCCAAAGCTGAGCCATTTGTTCTAGTAATATCAGTTTGTATAACAGTTAAAGGAAGTGTTTTCTGCACCTGGAAAAGAGTATTTTTCTGTGAAAGAATAAAAGAGCTTAGACTTCATAGCTGGGAAGCGAGTATATAATTAACACTTCCTTGTTGCTGCTATAATAGAAATGAAATGGTAAAACAAAGCATTTCCTCTACAAAATGTAGCTGTGGAGAAAATGCAGAGCTGTAGGACTGGCAGCCTGAGCATTTATGAGTGATTTCCACTTAACTTGGTAGCCTATTTGGTGAATAAGAGGGATGTTGCTAGTATGGAGACATACTAGAAAAAAATACGACAACAAGCTGTTACCAAATATCTTGGTCTAATACAGTTGTATTTCCTAAAACGATCTGCCTAGAGTTGATAGATTTTTGAGAAAATGCAAATATACGTGATGACTCTGTATCATTTTACTAGTGGAGAAAATTTGGGGAAAATTGTCCTTGGAAGATCCCTTTCTTCTTTGTTCCTTGGTTTTGGAAGATATTATTTAGAAAAGATGTACAAGCAGAGACTTCCTCTTTTGAGGAGGACCATTACAGTGGTGTTTGGCCCATTTCTTCTGTTCTTGAAATGGCAATAGGAGTCAGTACATCCCTGGGGAAAGAAGTAGAGAGCTAAACAGGTTATCACTCGCCTCCACTTGCAAGAACTGATGAAATAAAAGGAGAATTTTTTGAAAAAGCTCTCTTCAATGGGATGGAAAGAGAGATGGGGAGAAAAAGGAACAAAAGGGAAGATGAGGAGAGCAAAACTACCAGACTTTTTCAATATGTTCTCAAATCCAAGAGCAAGTATGTGCTTCTAATTTGCTTGCTGATTGCAAACTCCATCTGTAAATGCTTTGAAAGCTTGTACTCCAAACTTAAACTTTCCAGAATTATCCTACATGATTGAGAATAATTTTCTTAAATGTTAGCTTTATATGCAGAAACTTAAAAGCCAACAAAACAGCACATTCTTCTGTCATTAGAAGTACGCAGATTGTACTGCGTGTATCTGTTTTGAAGACAGATGTGCAACACTGAAAATGTTCTGCTTCATGGTTAAATTCATAGTAGATGTAATGTAAGCTCTAAAGGTTTATCTGCCCATACTTTCTCTGTAGGGAAGAATTAAGGGCTTTCTTATGGATGAGGGTTGCTCTGAAAGTAATGCCTTGTACTTTATGATGTTGGCCCAAGATGTCAGAGGCAGATGTTGGTGGTATGAGGTTGAACCTTCCCACCAATATTCCATTACATTTTGTTGTTGTGCAACAAATAACAGCAGAGGGATAGTCTGACAGAATGGCATCTGATGCAGAATAGTGTGTGAAGCAAAGGTTTATCATTGAACTCATCCATGCGGAAAAAAATGACACCTACTGGCTTTTGTCAACATTTGCTGAATGTTTATAGAGACCAAACAGTGGATGTGAGCACAGTGAGGGGTTCATGGTGAAATACTCTGAAACAGTGGGTCACCTGATGGTGCAGATTTTCATCAGTGCAGCAAGTTCATTCCTGGTTACAGCTAATGATGGTGACTGCGTATCAAAATAGTGCTTTGTAGCTAAAAATTGGTTCTATCAAACAGTGTTATTATGCTCGTTGTATTGGTTGTAGTTTCCATGGAAATAAATAGGAAGCATTTCTTTCAGATCAACCAATGTACAAACACAGAGCATTTATATGTTTAAGTTATGTATAAGCTCAATTTACTTTTGTTAGTAAGACAGTCCTCATTACAAAGATTTTTAAAAACAAACGAACAGAAAAAAAAAAACAAAACACCACCATTCCTGTATTTCTATTGAATTACTACTATGGTAAGGAAGGGGAAAAGCAGGCCCCCCAAAAAACCCTCAACAAACAGCACTCCAAGCAGGATCTGTTATTAATGCAGAGATTCACTGTTCAGAACAGTGAGGGAATCCTCAATTCCTGACTGTCAGCTGTCTGCAATATGAGTAGGAAGAAGCTATATGCTGCAGACCTCACCGTCTTTTTGGCTTGTTTTAAGTGGGTAGAATTCTCCAGATGATTTTCAAGGTCAAAGTTTTTCCCCTTATCCTGTTTTGTGAGATGAATGCATTTATTTACTTTAAGGACTTCCTTCCTTCAACTAAATTGTTCTGTGTAGCATCCCTAAGTGAATTTGAAAGTATAAATGCTTACGTTGTTGCAGCTGGGAATTAAAAGCAGACAGAAATGGAAGTGAGGAAGGAGGAACAAACTGTGTTGAAGTTAACAAGTTTTTAAGGCCACTGTAATATTTAGAATAGCTCAGTTACTGAGTTCTCAGTTTCTCCTCGCAAGCTATGTCTTCAGCCCTGTTAGGCTTGGTTGCCCTCCTCTGGATGCTTTTGGGGACCTTAACAACCCTTTTATATTGAGGAGACCAGAACTGCATGCAGTATTCAAGGTGAGGCTGCACTAATGCTAAATATAATGGAAGAATTCCTTTGACTGACTGGCTATGCTGTGTTTCATGTAGTCATCATTTTTACGTGCTCCTTCATTAAGAAGTTAATTTATTGTTCGTGGCTGTTTCTAGAAATGAAAATACAAGGGAGCTTTGGGTGAATCCCTGAATCACGGAGCTTTCCTCAGAGAGTTCCAGCAGCATGGCCAGGAGACAACTGTTGTCAATATTTGTGTCACTCCCTTCTACACATTTACCAATAATGATGTTAACAGAGAGAACTATCACTGCTAATTTCTTTTATCACTTCAAGAGATGAGAGCAGCATAAGGGAGGACTTGATGTGGAGCTTGTCTCCTGTAGCCATTCCTGCAGCATTGTGAGCTGCTCAGTCTATGCGACAGTGATGGGTTTATATTAAAGGATGATAATTTCTATTTAAGATTTCATTTTAAAAGACAAGAAGGAAGTACTTGCTGATTTGCCTCAAGCTGTGTCCAAGGAAAAGGCTATTTGCTACTCTTCAAGAAAAAATTGTGTATAGAAATAAATCCTAGTAGTTTGGTCTTTAGTTTCACAATGTGCAATAGCATATAATTATCTTCATACTGTTTCCTTGCTATCTCACACAGGCTTGTTAATTGATTACAACACTAAAGCAAGATAGAGCTTGTAAATGAAGTGGTGAGAAACTACAGGTTTCGATCACAGTTGTACAACACTAAGATGTTTAGGGGAAAAATGATTACAAATTTTTGTATAACATTTAAAATAGTACTTCTGTGTTTTCTTTAAAGTAGGATGCCATTGAGTCTGTGGTTTGCTTGGCTGATTTGAGTTCTTCTTGTCCCATGTAGCTTTGTTTTATTATGTCAATGTGGTCAATGGCCAGTAGATTATGGGTGGAAAAATATTAAATAGGAATCTGATTCGCCATAGTAAAGATGATCTTTTCCTGCTAATCGCCTACACCCGGGGAAGGTGCTGGGGGGAGGGTGGATAAAGTGAGAAGAAGTAGGGATAAAATCCTTGACTCTTACCTAGAAGTCCACTAGCTGCATCTTATTGCCTTTATTTCCTCTGTTTTACTTTTTGTAGTGGAGAGGCTGGATTGGGTGTGGTCAGTGCATCCGTAGGCCATTTGCCAGCTCTCTGTTGCCTCTGTTTTTCCTGGCAGTTGTATTCATTACTTATATTTTTCATAAGGGTCTTTGTGGATGAGAACAACTTTGAAAAGTGCTTCAGGATTTGTTGCTTCTTCCGTAAGCATATGCTGTAGAAATGACTTTATTGAGCAAATGAAATTTCAGGTGGTTGGCTCTTTGGTTTTGGTGTGATCTGGCTGCAGGGTGTTTATAGGTTAACGTGTAGTTGTTCAGTGAATTTGGAAGAACTCACTGTTCTCAAAGCAGGCCTTTTGTCACAGTGAGTGAAAAGGGTGGATGCGTCTCCTGTTATAATAGGAACTGGAAATGTGTAGGGGAGTCCATTCTTTGATGTATTACAACATACCAAAATTCAGGTTACTTCCTAAGTTCCGTGACAAGGTGTCTGATCTTTGGGGTTCTGCTTGACGCTGTGTGAAATTAAGAATTTTTTAAAAAATTTTTAATTTTTTGCTGTTTGCTGTATATAGAACTGGAAAAAAAAAAATTATTGAACTTGTCATTCGAAGATGTCAACTGAGTATTTTTCTTTATGACAGTGTTGTAAATTGTCTGAGATTGTTCACGTTTTCCAGAACAGCCCTCCAGCTTCACAGTCCATCAAAAAAAAAAAAAAAAAAAAAAAAAAACTGAAGTGTTTTTGAAATTTCTCTGTACTGTTTATTTGATGGACTTCTGTTTGGCAGATGAAGACCAGAATTTTAATATTTGCTACTCTTTTTCTGTTTATAAATAAGAAAGTAAAGTCAGTGCATGTGTATGCACAGGCTGAATGAATTGAAGTAGTTAACTTATTTCAGTAGTACTCTTTGGTAGTGGATGTGCACACTATATGAAGTAACATTTTTATTCATTACACAGTTAAGAATGAAAGACAATTATTAGTTAATACACAGAAGGATC
The DNA here is from genome assembly GCF_019238085.1 of Lagopus leucura. Classification (NCBI taxonomy): domain Eukaryota; kingdom Metazoa; phylum Chordata; class Aves; order Galliformes; family Phasianidae; genus Lagopus; species Lagopus leucura. Next base: position 21,356,729 of record NW_024962263.1, read on the forward strand.
AGTTAGTTCACATAAACTCAAATCTATGATAGAAAAGTAAAAAACGGTTTCTACAGGCAAGAGATCTGATAGAGATTAAAAATCACTTATTTGGCAGGCTGCACTGACTTCCTGCAGTACAGGAGCGAATTACTTTTCTAATCTAACATACAGTTTACTTGATCTTTTAATTTTGTAATTCTGTAAAGGAGACTCCAAAGAATGCCAGATAAAATGTGCTGCATAAAAAATGTTTACAGAAAGATGATTCCTGAAAGTTAATTTTCAACATGTTTATAGTTTTTGTAGTTCATTTCAGTGTTCATGCATTCAAAATTATGGAAAATTGTTTAGAAGTTAAAATGTTTGTCCATGGTAGGCCAACATGCACATTTTCAGTACAGTCACCAGTGATGTTCCTCAGGGATTAGTTCTAGGGCTGGGCTTGTGTAACATTTTTATGTGTGGTTTGGATACAAAAGTGCTGTGCATGCTCAGTATGTTTGATGGTGACACTAAACTGGAAGGCACTATTGACTCTATGGAAGAGAAGACACATTGAAGTTGAGTCTAGATAGATGGAACACTGAGTGATTAGCAAGGGCATGAACTACAAGAAAGGCTGCAGCACTTAGGTCAGGGTGATGCCAGACACAGATGGGAGATGAGTGGTTGGAGAACAGCTCAGGAGGAAGGGACCTGGGAGTGCTGGTGACAACAGCTCAGCATGAGCCAGCAATGTGCCCTGGTAGCCAAACCAGGCAAAACACATTTTAGGATGCATCAAACACAGCGCAGCCAGACATTCTTCTCCTATACTTAGCATTGCTTGTATCATGCTTACTCTGTGCTCTGAGGTTGGTGGTGTCTGCTCTCCCCAAGGGCAGTAGTGTGGAAAAGTGCTGTAATTCTTAGCTCTTCTCTGGGGGTGCCCTGAAGTGATGTGTGTGAGGAAGAAATGTAGGCTCTGCTGGGGGCTGTTCTCATGTGTTTGTAAATGTTCTTTCCAGATGTTATTTTTCTAAATAGCTCACTGTTACTTTCTTTTCTCACCATGTAAATGCAACAGGACCTGTTGCACTTGGACCTTTATCACATACAGTTAAAACAAATCTTTGCAGAGTCAGCATTAAGATGTAGAAAAGTAAGGCGTTACTGAGCTGAAGAAAGTAGGTCACTGCAGAGTTGGTGTTCAGCTATAGGAAACAACCCTCCTACCCAGTCCTGACCGTTACTGATATTTGTGGTTACAGCTAAAGAAGATCTGTGACAATCTACAGTGTTTCCTTACCAGCCCTGCCTGAGGCGAGAGTTGTGAAGCATGCCCTGGGCAGCAGTTACTGAGAAAAGGAGACCAGTGACACCCTGAAAGCCATCTTGCTGGCTAGGGAGAGGCTGCTTAAGGGCAAATGCAAAGAAAATGAGTCTTCAAATAGAGGATAGATAATCTGCCAGAATATGTTATCCAGCATTACATATTGTGGCTTATGGGAACTCTTTGTTAGCTGGACCACTCAGTGGCATTTCAAAGTCACTTCTTTGCCTTAAGGTAATGAAGGGACAAGGCCAATTTGGGCGCACAAAAGAAAATCAAAGTTTGAAGCATACGCTGGTTTTGGTGTTTAAAATCTTTGATTGCATTCTAAACCTTTACCTTTAAAATGTCATTGATTTTCATTAAAAGCTTTGTAATGTACTTCAGAACTGTGCTTGCTCTCTCTTTCCCAATCCCTCCCTCTCCCCAAGAAATCTGTTGTTAAGGAATTATACTTGTTTCTTGTTTTGGATTCTTTCCAGTCTTATAAATTTGGACTTAATCAGGGATGCAGAAAAGAAATAGATTTTATAGTGAGTAATAACTCAATAAGATATTTTGCTTGAATATGACTTGAACTGCAGCTCTGTACAAATGTGATATAAAAAAATGCTATAGGTTGCTTAATTTTTTTACTTACTACTGGTAAATATTTCTTCTTTGAGAGATATATACATAAATTTATTCCAAATTTCTGAAAAGGAGTATAACCAAATTTGGATCTAAGCTTATTTCACAAAGTAAGCATAGCTTAGAGTAAGAAGATAATCAAGTGTTAACAGTTGTGGTTTTTTTCCTTCAAAATGTCTGTCAATGTAGGAAGCTTGATTAGGGAGACTGGATCTATTACTCATTGTTAGAATTATCTACTTTGATAAATTTTTATGCCTCATGATGATAACCCAGTAAAGGTGTGTTGTTTTCTCATTTGTCAAGTTAGGGCAGAAGCCTGCCCATTAGAGCCATGAAAATGAAACAGTGCCTTCACTCAAATATTTCTTTAAAAATCAAGATTACTTTAAGTAGACTGTGATGATTATTTAGTTATTTTTTATTTATTTATTTTTTTCAATATCATAAGTCATCTTTGCTGGATAACTCATATTCAAGTTTTCTTCAAGAAGCCTGACAAATCATCTGTATCAGCTATTCTCTGTCTGTTTTCAGATTTTATTTGGAAAGGGGCCAGTTAAAAACAGTTCCCCCTCTCCATTTTCACAAGTCTGTGAAAATGAGAGATCAAAAGGAGTCATGGTATGTTGCTGTGTTGTTGCCTAATACAGTGATATGTCTCTGGCTGATGAACATAAGCACTGCTCAATATTGTATAATCACTGAGCCTTGTGCAATGAGGCAGCTGTGCTGTTGTTGCTTCTCTCCTCCCTGCAGAACTGTTCTGTTACACAGTTTTCAAGGAAATGACTGTGTCTCTTAGGGACAAGGATTATCTCTGCTGTAAGTCATTCTGTACCAATCCTCTCGCAAGGTAAGCTCAATTCTGAGGTGCATATATATAGTAGATATGGCATTAATTATGGAAATGCATCATTTATTGATAATGAACATCTCTTTTGTTGTTGTGTCATTCTACAAGCACAGCAGTAGCATGGCTTTCTGTGTAAGTTTTTATCTGTGAGCTAAGAGATGTATCAGGACATCACAGTCAGAAAGTAGAGAAGTAGATCACTTAGGCCTAAGTGGACAGTACCTGGAATAGCAGCTAACTGTACCAGCCAGCAGCAAGAACTCCTGAGGCTTGCTTAGATGGTGTTGTTCACAGTGGGTGCTGCAGCAACCTATGGAGCTGTTAGTCATGAGTGACCAGTGCAAAAAGTTAGTGCCAGCTCTGGCCCCATCTTCCACATGTTAACAATTCATGTGTAGGTGATGCTTAAATACAAAACCACCCCATGGATTTTGGCTTGCTTCCCCTCTGTATTTGGGCTTGGCAATAGGTTTGGCAACCCATATTGTATGGGAACTGCTGAATCATGGCCTGAACCTCTGATTGATCACCTGAGGCGAGTAATGAGTCAGCCCTGACAATTCACCTCTACTGCCGGAAGGGGTGGAGCCTGGCTCCACCTCTCCTAGACCCATTTAAGAGCTGACTACCAGTGGGGAGGGATCTTTTTCTGGAGATCCCTCCTTTGGAGTTTTACAGCAAGTCCAGGACGTGGGTAAGCACTCTATCTGTTCTCTTTTGGTATAATAACCTGCTTAGCCAAACTCTCTTGTATATTTCATAATTATAACATTTGTATATTCATTGATTATACACATATCTATCTGGGTATCTTTTCCTATGCAGTTGTATAGTTATTATAGTGTAAAAGGTTCAAATATGTCACAGCAGGGATTTAGTTCATATGACATATAGCTCTCCTACCTATTTTCTACCCCTCCTCCCCTCCCCAGACAAACAACCAAACAACAACCAAAAAGAAACCAGCTAGACTTTTTTTTTTTTTCTCCTTCTGAAGTAACAAGCATGATTAATATGCTGAATCTAATTAGCTCCCATCCCAGATTGCTATATCATTCTGACTTGGAAACTACTGTTCTTTGAAAGAGGATAGAAGCTTTACTTTAATTAGTTCACCATTTAACCGCAAATTAGCCAGTAAATTTGTAAATGAATAACTTTATATTTCAAATTACACTTATCGAATGAGTATTTACATTACTTTATGCAAGTGGAATAATTACGTAAGTTAACTAGCACTCAACAGTTATTCAGTTTAGATAAATCTTTTCATTTAAATAAATAAAAAGGCAGAATGACAAAATCTTATGAGTTCTTTAAATCCTTAATTTAAATTCTCTTAGTCATATGTGAAATCTTGAAACTTCTTAAGCTCATTTCCACCCCCAGGGAGACAACAAAACCAGCTTTATGTAGCTAGTATAATCATCACCACTTTTCTCTCATCCAAGAAATCACTGTAACTTCTCCAAGGGACGTGTCCTTCTAGTCCATTTTCTTTCATCCAACCATTGTATGGCTTGCGAACATTAAGAAAAGTAACTTGCTATCTCAGGAATTGGATTATTTTTTTGTGTGTGTGTGCGTGCATGACAACTATGAATGTAGAATATGTGTTTACAACCAATCATTTCTCCTAGGGGGGAAAAAATGTTCAAAAAAGGTTAGAAATTATATTTTAGCCTTTATTTTTCAGAGAGTAAAACCTTGCTAATATAATGGTTAGTAATGAGAGTTGTCAGAGGGGTTGGTGCTTAAACATTTCAATTAAAGAAAAAAGTACTCATGATGTGCTGATTGAGAGAGTTAATGAACATCTGTAAATGTGTTGGAAAATTATTTTCCAGTCATAACCTCACAATTGGTTCTATTAGAATAACTCTAAGTGCTTTAAGAAATCTTTGCCTATTTCACATATGCCTCAGACGTAGAGCTTTCACTTGTCAAGTATGCTTTGTGTGAATAACTTTTATTTTTCAGCTTATTGTTGTATAGTATCAGAGATTCTTCAGGATCTCAAAGCCATAACTGGATACAAAAATTGTTTTTATCAAAACCAGTATTGCAATATTCCTGAACTATTGGTGTTACTGGTGTAGTCGACTTTACAATCTATATCCTTTTGTATTTTCTTCCTCTGTACCCCCCCCCCCCTCCCATCGTGCCCCAAAGCATGAGGCTGGAAGAGCTTATCTGCCATCAAGTAAAAAAATTTAACTGTGCTACAGTGTAGTTTGCAAAATTTAAGTCAATGAGCTATCAAAAATAGATCAAAATTCAGAGCCCTCATGTTGGGAGGAAGAAAAGACAAAGGGAAGGCAGGGGTGTCTATTACTGATACAAAAGATATTGTGTATTTATTTATTTTAGAGTGAAAACACTGATATATTTTTGCAATGAGATAAGCTTAAAACAAAATGGTTTAATATAGCCTTGCAGCAAAACATTTTATGAGAAAGCCTGTCAGTGTTGAGCAAATGCATCAGAAGGTAGCACTTAGCCTTAGGCGGAGCATTCCCTTCAGTGGGAGGTCATCAAAAGTATATGCTTTTATCAACCTTCCTTAAGACTTCATAGCTGTTAGATGGATCACTTTGCATATTTATATCACAAAGGTCAGCATGTTAATTTAACTGAACTGACTTTTACAAAGAAATGTTGAACAAAGTACATATAGTTGTGTTTTTAGAAGGAGATAATTCTTTCAAGTATAGAGTTTCTAAGGCTCAGACACCTATTTCTATGACTTCGGAGTTGAAAAGGCTACTAAGGATATGCCTAAAATATAGAAGCTTTGATGTGATGGTGGCAGTGGAACATGGCTGGTAAATCTGCTGTGAACTGAAATTTTAATTTCATATTCCTGTGTGGAATAAATTATGTTGGCAAACTGGCAATTCTGCCTGCATAACTGCTTCTACCATGGAGGGACCTTGTTGTTTCAGATTTGTCATCTAGTGGAGGAAACTGGAGGTAAATGACATTAGCATAAATGTGCTCTGATTTGACTTAGAAATGTGTATCCTGGTGGTGAAATAGTATTAGGTTTTGGAGAAAGTAATACAACGTATACCCTATGGTGTTCTGATGTATATCTGGCAAGAGTTTTATCTGTGAAAAATTATGTCAGAATATTGTGCATGCTTTCACTGAGACCTCATTTGTGCACAAACTGATTACCCAAAAGAAAAGAAATTTTATTTTCCCTTTTCCAGTTCGGCTACCAGTCTGATCCATAGCAGCTGTAGTGGTAGCAGACTCAATGCAATCAAACATCAAATGTTGTTGTACTGCTAGCACTAAATTGGAGACCACTTTTGGGGAGTTACTTAAGACAGTGCATTTGAGATGAGGAAAAGCAGTTCTCTTCTACTTCTCTTCCCCAGTTCTCCCATGGGAGTACTGTTACCTGTAGGAAACTTATTACAGAGATTAAGGAAGCTTATGTGTGGAATTTAATGATGAAGTCACTATTTTGAAGTGTTGATTATATGACCTTATAAATTCCTTTGCAGTGACACAGCCTTTTAATGTGAAAAGTTGTATAACATTTGGCAGGAGGATTACTTAATCCTAAACTGGCTCTCCAAAGAGCTGCTGAAGTCTTGAATAACCCTGGTATGGAAAACCATGTATTTAATGGGAGAAGATGCTAGAGAAATGAAACTGAGAGATAGCTTGAAAATGACAAGTTGAGACTGATAGTTTGAATGCAGAAGTAGCTGAGAAGTTGCCCACACGTGGTGGTGAATCCTGGTTGCACAGAGTGTGCCCTGTAGTTACTTGTGTAAACTGAGTTGAAATGAGGAAGACTGACTGCTATTTGCCCTGAATGTGAGTGCTTCCAAGGCTAAGAGCACCTGCAGTGTGCTGAGGAGATGTGAGAAGATGGCACTGGTGTTTCTGTTACCCATCTGTATTGCAGTTGGGTTTTGGCCTTGGATCAGTTTTGTGCAGCTTTGCTGCTGCTGTGGTTAATGCCAACAGTGGTGGTTCCTTGATAGTTGTACAGCTGCACAGCTGCTGGAGTATGGCAAGCCCATGTCCCCAGATGGCAGGAATGCTTAGGGTAGAGACTGTTTTACTTGGATCTCTGTTTTGTGTTATATATGAAGAACTGCATGTGACTAGACGTGTAACTAGAAAGCAAATAAGCTTCCTGAAGGATGTGTAAAAGTCTTTAGAATTCTGAAGTTCAGTAGATTGGAATTCTAAGTTTTTATTGGTATTTATGTTGAGTTACACACTGCTGCAGAAGTTAATGCTGCCTTATTTGTGCTGCTTAGTCTGTAAACAGCATAGCCCCTCTGAAACTAGTACAGATTTGCTATGAAGAAAAACTGTAAGTCTGGGATAGGCATTCTAGATCCAGCAGTTCAACGAAACCTGGCTCGTGGTGACCAGTCTGTAAACAGCACTGTTGCGTGTGTTCACTCATTCTCACTTCTGCCCCAAAGGTTCAAGATATCAGACTTGAGCCTCAAGTAACTTCTTAATCTGAAAAGAGAACACCTTGAAAATGCTATAATTTGGTGGCTTCCCACTGCAGAGGCAAGATAGCCATTGCTGCCCATCTGATTATGAGTTTGACTCTACTGAAGGGCTAGGCATACCTTGAAATGCAAAACATGATGCTTATTTGTGGTGTGAATCATTGCAGCTCCAGCATCAATTTTTGAATATTTACCTTCAGGATGCTGTTTTCTGGAATATAAGCATAACATAACCTGTTCCTTTTTACTGTTCTGTCTTGCTACATTACTTTTTTTCATGCTTTCTTTTTTTTTCTGGGGTATCTGATGTAATCAGAGCTCACAACCGAACAGACAACAACAGCTTAAGAAGATAGGCTGTAAAGGGAAACAGAATAGTGATGGTAGGGAGTTGAGTTTGCTGGAAATGTTACAGGCTTGTCTTTTTTTCTTTTTGAGTTGATTCTTTTCTTTTTGAAGATTCTGGAGGAATGTAGGAATAGGTAAAAACTCTATGGCACAAAACTCAATTTTCCTGATCCTCTTGAACCCAAACTGAGCCATGCTGAACACTGCACTGAAATGGTCTTTTGGACTTTTTAATTGTATAATAAGTGCGGTCTTTGATATAATCCTGCCAGATTAATCTGTATGTTTCTGCATAGCACTAGCATAGCACTGTGTAGGATTGAGCTTTCACACAAGGCTTGTTGATTATATGTAGGCACAAGAATTTGACTACTCATATTAGCTTAAAATATCTGAGATTTGCATAAACCAAAAAAAAAAAAAACCACGTACACTGTAAGCACACAAAGATGTTATTTTATTCCGCTTTGAACATAAACATTTAAATAGTTTCAAACTATATTGGTTGGACATGAATTTGAAAAGGCTCTTCATTAACTTTCCCTGCTTGTGAGCCAATGCTTCTAGCTAATAAATCACAGAGAAGAATACAGTGTATTATTTCTATGAAGATACGAAGATTAGTTGTTACCAATTGTGATGCAATTTACGACTTATTTTGGCTTAGATTTTGTATGTAATTCTTATTTCTCAAAATGTACTACAAAACTTTTCATCTTCTTTTATGCATTAAATACAGACGCATAAGTGTGGCCTAGATTGAGATGTTATAAATTATTGAAACTGTTCTGATTTGGCTGAGGAGCATATCCTCCTATCAAATTCCCCATATCACAGAGGTTGAGTGAGAGTTTCCTGGCAATTTCTTTAGGTGTTTTCTGTGCAGTCAAGTAGCATTTTATCTCTTGGTGCAACATTTAGTAGATAAAAGCATTTGCAAATGAAAGCTTTAGTAAACAAAGTAGGTTGCAGAGGTGGGAAGGGGCAAGTGCTGAACTGGAAATAGCTCTTTATTTTCTGTAACAGAGTAGATATCAAGTTTTCTGTTGATTACAGACATCTAGAAGGATCAGGTGTTTACTGCATAAGTAATATGCTGAACAATAAATGGCTTTTTCAAAAACATATGATTGAAAAGGTAGATAGTGATTTGACAACAAATTAAATAGATACAGCAATAAGAATGAAACAGCTAACGCTGAATAGCAATCCATCTTTATTTGGATGCATACCATCTGTCACCAACTTGCTGGGAAAATCATGGTAAAGAGGCATCATCCTAAGCAAGCAGGTGCTTTTAAAGTCCTTTCCTTGCTTATAGTGAAATGCTAATTGCATCAAGGAATACTTATTGAGAGTGCCCCAAAACTGTTAAATATTAAATGCTTCCTTCTGATTTCAAACTCAGTCCTTGGTCTTTTAAAAATGATCAAAATTAGTTTTTTAAAAATAGTGTTACCAAGACCATATATGGTATTGCATTTGCACAAAACTTCTTGAAACAGTGGTGGAAGGGAGTGTAAAGTCCATCTTGTTTATCTCTAACTGGGAGAAATCTAATTGCACATTATCCTACTCTGCCAGCAAAAGTAGTTTGGCTAAATTGAAGAGGGTCATAAAAAGTGAGGGATGTGACAGACTGATGAGTAGGTTGAAAATGTTTATCCTGTAGTATAAGGAGGCTTGAGCATGAAGACTATCATCAATCTATAAAGTAAATGAGATAACTTGAGAAAAATGTGAGCTGAATATGGCATAATTTTGTCGTAAGAAGTAATTTATGAAGAGACCTCATTTTTTTTTTCCACCAAATCATTGTGTTGGTGTTGGGTTGAATAAATGACTTTCAAATCACGTTGTCAAAGATAGTTGTTGTAACCATTAACTACAAAAATATCACTCTTCTGCACTAATGTTTCTTTTCAGTGCCTGAGTATTATCTTTGGGTACAGTAAGAAATATTTTGTGTGGAAATTTATCTGTTGTGAAAGATTTCTCCAGGAGATCCAGAAACCTGAAAAAAAAAACTGAAGGGAGTGGAAGACTATGAACAGCTGGGAAAGATTGTTCACACCCAGACATGTTAACTTTTTTTCTTTGCTGCTTTCTGTACTGTGGGAATATCCCATAGTTTCTAAGGGAGACCAACCTCCTTTTACTGAAGATATTGTATGGAACAGCAGAGCAGGATTTTAGTATTCTTGTGTTTCTGTGGAGTATGCTTTGCCTAAGAAGGAAGGGGGAAAAAAAAGGACCTGAAAACATCATATCAGTTCTTCATATGCTCGTATGCTAGCTTTTGTGGGAGACATAGCTCTATCAAACTTGTAGCCAATCAAACTTTTTTTCTAAATTGACTCAGTTCAATGCAAGAAGCTAATTCCAATAGACTGCATTTAATGCAGTGTCACCTAAAATTGTGTATATTACTAAATTTAAAACTAAGCAAAATGACTTACATAGCCCAAGAGCAGCCCCAGTGTGTTTCTTTTCTGCTCTGCTTAGCAATTAAAGAGCAAATCTCTCAAGATTAGCCAGGTGCAATATGCTGCTACTCTCTTCTCTGTGTAGGATCAGGTGTTGGCCAGTGCTGGAGGCAGCCTGCCAGGTTTCAGAGCAGCAATATGATCTGCTGTGACAAATCCTGTAAATTCTTTTGGGGTGGTATGAATCTGCTCTGCTTTGAACACTGATGCGTTCTCTATAGATAGTGTCTAGTGGCATGTCTATTTTTCTACATCTCGGTTCATAGTGATTGCATTTTCCACCCTGTTGATTGAGAAATTTTTTTCTACTTTTATGTTCGCATACATGTAAGTATGAAAGCAGCTGGAAGGATGTAATTAGCGTGGAGGAAAACAACACAAGGAGAAACAGATACCAGTGCAAGTCTAACAAGTTTGTATGTGTGTGGGCAGCCTATTTTTTTGGTGAAAATTAAGCAGAACTGGCTGAAGCATACTTAACTTCTCAACTGCTGCCATGTGCTTGAGGTCTATCCTCAAGTCTCTGTCCTCTTGAACTCTTTTCTGAGCATGTTCCCTTAGAACACCAGGAAGAATTTCTGTCCTTTGAGAATGATGAAGCATAGATGGTTTGCCCAAAGAGGTGGTGAAATCTGATTCTTGGAGATCTCCAAAAGCTGCTTGGACATGGGCCTCAGAGAGTAGCCCTGAGTATCCCAGCTTGAGCAGGTGTTGGACCTGCTGGATACAGAGGGCCCTCCCATCCTCAGCCATTCTGTGATTCTTTGTCCATGCTAATCATATTCTCGATTACCTGAAAGTTAACCTAAACAATACTTTTTTTTGTTTGGATTTGTTTTGTTGTTTATTTTCAGATAACTGACTGAATTAGTGGCATGAGAATTTTGTTACCAATTTCCAGAAACTCTGTCATCTTAGAGCTTTACTGTGGTAATAAAAACTATAACTTTATCACATCATACTACCAGAAGAGAATTGTATTTTATTGCAGCATTGCTATGATGAAACAAAAATTCAATTTCCTTTAAGAAATGGAGAGACCAGAGCAAAGAAACAGGAGCAAAGATGACAAAATGTTTCATTGTCAGTCAAATTGGCAGTGAATAATGAAAGTGTAAGAAGAATATGTTACAATGCAGTGTTGAGGGCTATCTAGCTCTGAAGAGGGAAAAAGAAAAAAGGAGGAATAGCTACTCTAGTTTGGGGGGATGACTTTGAAAACCTATTATTATGAATGCTTTTAGGACAGTGCTTCAATATTTTTAGTACTCTGTTTCTTTCAAAGAAAATGTTAAAAGAATTGTGGATGATGATGATGATGGAGATAGAAATAAAGAATAAAATAATGTTGCCAATTCAAAGAACTTGAAAATATAAAGTCAGTCTGGAGGATAATTACAAGATGATTGGAATGAATCTATATAAAAGATAAAATTTTCCAGACCTTGCTTATATGTGAAGAAGATTTAAATTCTAAGTGTAGGTTGCTGATATAGCCAACTTAATCTTGTACAATTTTCTTCCTTTTTTGTTCCTTCTTCTGTTGCACTTGGAACATTTTAGTTTCAAAACTTTATTCCCCACCCCCATTGCTGACTAAGTTGCGGTAAAATGAATGCTAAGTCTGACACTGATTTCTTCAGGCAAAATGTTGTGTTCCGTATCTTGAATCAGTGCCTCTATCAGTTGCTGGCAGTAGTGGGTGGAACTCATGCTCTCTCTAGTTTTATAACCAGGATGATATTCTCAAATACAAACAGAAATGTATGTGGACTTTTTTTCCTATTTTCTTATATCTTGCCCCACTCTGCGGTTGAAGCCAATCGTGTATTTGGCTATTTAAGCAGAAGAATTTTAAGTTAGAAAAATTATTAATTCTTAAATTTTATGGGTAGGCATGTATGAGTGTTAGATAACTATTTTAGGCTGTATCTGCTGTTTCGCTGGCTCAGCACCAATTTTTTCTGTTTTCATTTTTTTTAAGATGCGATATTCTGAATGTGAAAAACAAAGGTGTGTCTTTAACAGTGACAGGTTAATAAAGAATGCATTAGTTAGAACAATTTCTGAGCCTCTGTTATACTTACCTTAAAACAGAACGATATGAAAGCCTCACACTTGTAATTAGTTTGTGTTTACAGGGGAAAAAAAAAAAAAGAATAGAAAATGAGTGATGTCAGGGGTTCATTTAGCAGATGTTCTGTTCTGAGTTAAAGACTGCGGAAGAAGGGGAATGCAGGCCAAATGGATGTGCGGGAGTTAACAGAACCCTCGTAGAATGAGCTCCTTGGAGAAGTGCATGAGATTCATAAACCATTCAGCACGCTACAAGATATACTAGGAACATTCCAACTGACCTGTATGGTAGTTTACATCATCTGCTATGATCTGATGGAATCGGAGAAATTAAGAGTTTGTGGGGTTGATCTACAATTTTTCCACTTATTGGTTAAAGCTAAGGAATAGAAAAAGACTACAAGCACAAATATCTTGATCTGAGTATGATATTTTTTAAAATGTTCCGATTGACTGTGATTCAATGGGTTTAAGACTAATACAACATGTACTTCAAAAAATTTCTTGGGATGTTTTCTGACATCTTGAAGAGGGTATGACTTAAAATTCATCGTTAAAAGAAACAAAAATGTGACTAGGTGCACCTTTCTTCCTTAAAATACACTTAAATTTAAAAAACAAAGCAAAGAAACCTTCCCAAAATATGTGCGAATTTCAGCAAAAAAAAACCCTTGGTTTTTCAATTAATGAGAAATCTATACATTTTAGATTTTGCTGATTTTTTTTTTTTCTTTTTTTTTTCCTTCTAGCCTCTGAGGTGAGCATTTTTGTTCATTTATTGTATTTGGTTAACTTGGATCCAGCTAACCAGAGTACATGGCTATAATTTGTCAGAATATGAATTGCAGTACTATTTGAAAACACATTTTAAATCAGTAAATTATCTGAAACATCTGCACTGCTTCAGGAATCTCTACTTAAAAAGACTCAGTGCAGGTTGTACAGATTTGTCTGTTTTATGATAAGAGTAGAATGCCTTTTTCTAATCTACTTGCTTTGGTGCACAAATTATTATCATATACACTTGAGTGTATATGAGTGGGTATATATATGTTTATTGAGTGGGTAAATAACCCCAAAATACATTTTCTCAGGGTAATGGAGTGTTCTTTTCAGGTGGGAGGTATGGGTGAAACACATTTATTAATTGTTGCTATTGTCTAAATCAGCATCAATATACTAAGATTTGTTTGCTTAGAAAACAGACAACCCAACAAACTCAAACCTAGCAACAGTTAATCTCTTGAACCACAGAAACTGCATTTTAACCAGCAGCTTGGCTCTATTCCAGACTGTGCCTTCATGATATTGTAGAACATATTGCAAATACAGAGGTAGAATAAGGGTAGGTTTAAATGTAGTCACTTTTGCTTTTTTTTCTTTATTAAAAAACAAAAACAAAAACAAAACTTTGTGATATGTTTCTAGCTTTATTTCATAATCTGTTATATAATCTGAAATAAAATTCTGAAAGATATTTCTGATGTTACTGTTCAGTACAAAAAGAGAAGTGTTCACTAAATTTTTATTGTGTCGTGGAGGAAAAATTACTTGAGCTTGAATGATAGTGTCATCTGCTACTAAGATGCACTTATGCTCAAGAAGAGGTGGATAAATGCATTCTAACTTTCACAGGGGTGCTATAAACACCTTAAATTGTTGTAGCTTTGGGAATGTCCTCACTTGGGAAGTTGTCCCATTATGCAAATTATTCTGAAAGACCTTAAAGCAAAAATACTGGGGTATTCTGTAGCCCAGTTAATTGTTATTTTATTTTTTTCTTTTTCTTCAGTGTATCAGTACAGTAAAAAAAGAAATCCATGCTGCAAAAACATTGTGTGGGAGACAGGGTGTCAGCAAAGAGGCAGCTCGGCACACTTCATGCAGTTATATTCACCTGAAACATTCAGGAAAATTCTGATTTACGGTATTAACAATTTAAAGCCAAATATCTACTGGCAAACCAGTATCATCGTTACGCTGCTATGGATGATAAGTCTCTATGTTAAAAGCTTGAAATGGATATCAGTTTGACTATTTCTAATATTCAACTGTTAATCTAAAATATAATGCAATTTCTGTTCTGTTTAACCTGTTCCCCTGTGTTTATGAAGATCAACACTTCCTCTAACATATTAGAATATTGATTTAAAAAGTAAAGCCTTTTCTTCAATCTTCATACACTCACAGAATCACCAAAGTTGGAAAAGACTTATAAGATCATCCAGTCCAACCATCCATCACCAATAGTTGTCACTAAATCATATCCCTCAAGACAAAATCCAAATGTTCTTTGAACACCTCCAGGGTTGGTGACTCCACCACCTCCCTGGGCAGCCCATTCCAGTGCCTGACCACTCTTTCAGAAAAGCAGTATTTCCTAATGTCCACCCGAAATCTCCCCTTGGCGCAGCTTGAAGCCATTCCCTTTAGTTCTGTCACCAGTTACATGAGAGAAGAGGCTGACACCCAGCTCACTGCAACCTCCCTTCAGGTAGTTATAGAGAGCAATAAGGTCTCCCCTGAGCTTCTCTTCTCCAGACATGTGGCTCTCTTTCAGAGAGCGTTCTTTTATGCATTATGGATATCAAAGTTAACATATTAACCATATGTTTGTCATTAGGTTTAACTCTTTTCATTTGATGTTTCAGTTCATAGCTGCTATCTGTGTTCTTTCTCATTACATGGAACATGTCTCATCTGAGCAGACTGGTAATTCTATATCATGCATGTGTACCATGCTGACTTTCTAATTTGAAGAGACATGAAGGGATGTGTCCATGTGGAATAACACCAATATTACTACTATTTTCAGACAAGAAACATTCTGCATTCAATTCTCTATTCAATATAAAGTGTTATATTGATAGGCACAGACTTACTCTAATTATTACTCAAATTCTTTTATCTGTAGAGCATTTACAGTGAATATTCCTTTCATTCAGTTTACTTAGGATCTTAAGGACAGTTCTTGATAATTTTACTTGCACAACAAAATTAAATCCACTATTCAGAGGAATATTCCAAATGACATTGTACTTTGGATATCAACATATGCAGCTATTTGTTTTTTCTTGATTGATCTCTTATATAGAACAAGTATACAGCACTTAGATTAATTTGTATTATAATTACGCTAGGGATTTAGATCTATATTAAAGATAACCTCAGAATGTGAAGACAGTCAGGCTTCACTTTGAGGATGTGACACTATCTACCCTGCATTTCTGGGGGTTTAAGCTATATATCATTCTTCCCGTCCTACTAATATTAGCAGTTTTTATGTTTGCAAGTACTTCTATAAGTCTGTCGTATATGTTTATCTATTTGATGTATCCTGGGCTTGCATATATTTAAGTTGACTGATTATATCTGTAAGATTTAAATCGCTACGAAACTCAGATGTTATTTTATTAAAAAATGCATTGTTTTATTTTAAACTAGAATTACTGTGTTCATAAAAGTTATCACTATTCATACTTTCTGTTCAAAAACTAATTACTTTGTAAGGAAGGTCCTCTGAATGTTTTTGAAATCACAGCTAACTTTAATCAGTGCAAGCATATAGTCTACACTGAGATCTTTGCATCTCCCAGACAAAAGAGTGTCCTTTTACCTTCACTTTTTTTTCTTTAAACTGTTGAATTTTATTTATTATTTTTCTTGGAAGTGCTGCTTCTCTCACTACAGCTGTAGCAATTTCAGCTTTGGCTGGACACTTTCAAGCCTTTGGTCTAGTTAGGCTGTTTGCTGCAGGTTCCTGGTGAGCCATATATTAAACTGTTTTTGAGGCTTGTTGATATAGCGCTAGCTAGCAGGGTGGAATCCACCTGATAAAACAATGGATCTCTTTCTTCCAACTATCCTTACATTTGGCATTGCTATAAACTTTCAGTAATATAATTCTGTGATATGATAACTATTTCAACAAGAACTTCTTAACGTGGCAGCATTTTTTTACTATAACCTTAAATACTGAAGTTTAAAACAAACATTTAGGTTTAAAGCAAACATTTCCAAAGAATTTTTCTACGGAAGACTTAAAGATCAATTTTCTTGTCTGAGAGTAATAATTATCATTGTATGAATGTTATCCTCGAATGAGTCCAGTATCGTGCATACAGTTTAGGGTTGTGGGTTTTGTTTGTTTGTTTTTGTTTTTATCTCAACTTAAATAAATATGAAATAAAAACAGTCAGAATTGGTCAGGTTGCTTGGAGAGACTGAGTAGCCTCAAACCATGTAGTTTTTCAAGAATGCAGATGGATAAATTCCCAAGAAACCTGGTCTGATCTCATAGTGGCCCTCTTGAGCAAGGAAGCTGACCTATATGACTTTCTGGGGTTATCCCAATGTTATTCATCCAGTGGCTCAATGAAATTCAGACTACGTCACCTGCAGCTACTGAAAGTAAAAGAAGAGTAGCAAATATGTGGCTCTTTTTCAGTAAGTTCAATCTTCTGTGAGATAACGTAAGCAGTGGTAGAGCTACAAGAAGAAACAGAATCATGGAAAAGCAAAAGAAACAAGACATGATGCTTAATGCACAAAACCTTTATTCACTGAACGTTTAGATCTTTTAAGATGCTTTCTGATGTAAGGTAATTTTGTCAGCCCCACAATTTTGCTGTTCATCAGGCAAATGTGAGGAGTTTATTCACGATAGAATTGTGAAAAGATGTGTTAGATGGTCAAAGTAAGACAGTGCTAAGGGTATAGTTTAGAAGGAGGAGTGAATTATACACTACCTTGCTATATAAAAAGCTAAGCTTGTAAATATGTATCTTTGTGGTCTATGAATGTGAAAGATAACCTTTTGAAAGTATTTCCTAAAGATCTTTTTTCATCTCTTTTGACTTATGTGCCCTCATTTGGTGATTATTTTTAAAAGTAATATGGACAGTGGTATCCTGTTGGGCCATTTTAACTCTCTTGTAAATATTGATTTGAATGTAATTAATGCTTTTACAAAAGTGGTTAGTTCTCGTTTACAGGGACTGTAAATGTAATACTTCCAGTATGGAAGGGGTAGCTTGATATATTCCTCTAACTATGGAGGAGCTCATGTTAGCTCATGTTTAGAATACCTAAGTGAAGAATGCTGTCTGTAAACATAGAATTGCTTTTTTTTTTTTTTTTTTTTTTTCCTTTCCCCCCTGGTTACTTTAGTGTAGTGAAGATGTTAAAATCCCCATGATTTTATGTGGGCTATTGCAGCTTGATTTTCACGACACTATCTGTATTATTTTTTGTTCTTTTAACATGTGTTTGTGCGTGTCAGATTTAAAATCATTTTAAATGTTTGTATTTTCTATTTAAGACTACAGACAACTGGTGGGTTACTTTACTATGGAAAAGTTAACCAGCAGCTATTTAACAGAGTATTACAAACTGAGGAAGTAAGAAAATGAGGAAAATGGTGTCCACGTTCCTATAACCCCTGCAGTCTTCTGCTGAAAAAACATCTGAACTTGAAACAAAGAGGAATTGAGATACATCTGGAGGAGGAAGTTGATGGGTTTCTAGGTAATTGGAAGAGCAGTACCAAATTCAGAGATCTTCCTGCAGAATGCTGTCCAGGAAACCAAAGGAGGAGGAAAGGCCTAGAAAATCAATGAACTCACTCTTTGCTCAATACACACAGTGCTTTCTTTCCAAAATTTTCAAATTCTTTTCCTTGTGTGTAGTGTTCATAGCTTACTTTTATTAGCTGCACTCTCTAAGCATTTGTCTTGTAAACAGGGAACATCTGGAACCCAGGGTATAGAATTTATTTAGAATTGTGTAAAGTTATTACTTAATTTCCTTTGTCAAGGATGCCAATATAAACAAACAACAAAAATGGTTTTCATCATTTTAAATGCCTAATGCTTGTGTACGCAGTGAAGAATTTCCGGAGTGCCTTTTCTTTTCCTTTTTCCCATTATTTGTCGTTCTCTCAGTCACTGTTCTCTTATTTTTATTGCAGATTAAATGTCTGTTATAGGCCCAGTCTAGTAGGATATAAAACAGTTACAGGAGGGTAAAAGGTTGCCTTGATTTTCTTCTGACCTCTATTGAGGGCACTGGGAGCTTTCTGTCAGTAGGAGTGGTGACCTTGGAACAAATCCCTACAACTAGGTGGAGCTGTGCTGGGTTTTTGTTTTTTGTTTTTTTGTCTGCTGATAGCATGGGAGATAGTGCTGCTTCTGGCATCTTGTGTTGCGCTGCCCCTTGGTTTGCTCCATGATGTAACTCTGGTGCCTGTGGGCTTTACTGTAGAGAGACCCCTGATGTTGCATAGACTTGTGCTTTCATTAATCTCCTTTATATTGTAGGTAATAAAGCCGTTCATTTGTAATTGAGGGAGAAAAAGATATGTGTGTGTGTGTGTGTATATATATATATATTTTTTTTTTTAAACAGATTTTGTAATTCTGAATAGATGAAACTACCTCAGAAATTCTTTGTTATTACAGAATAAACAAACTGTGCTGTAGACATCTTGACATCTAGTCTGAGTCTTTGCTTAGGCTTCACTTTTGTTGCTCAATGTTAGTGTTTATACTTTTTAAGGACCTTGATATTTTTGCCGCAATATATACGTGCAAGAGACTGTTCAGAATATTTTACCATCTGAAACGTTGAGTTCAATCATGTAGGCTAAGATACTTCAGTAACTGTATTATAGTGGCTTCTGAAGGTAAGGAGCAGCCTTGTCTATTTGTTTAAAAAAGTCTGCTGTGATCTCTAATGTGCTGTCCTTTGCAAGTAGAAGAAAATAACTTCTTAAAATTGTCACTTGAGCAAACCTTTTTCCTTGATCAGATGGCAAAATATTAGGTGTTTGTGGGTTTTCTATCGCCTATTAAAAAGAAATAAAATAGCACTGCTCTGAAAATTTACGTTTGTTATTAAACTTTTCTAAAAGCTGAATTTTGTTGACATCATATCACACATCACAGAAGCTTTGGCTAGAGTTCCCTGACAGTTGCGGGGAAAGATTTTCAAGTTTTTCACAAATCAAGTGAATGATTTTCTTAAAGCGCACGAGGGAGACTGACTTTCAATTGGTTGAATTCAAGTTGTGTAAAAAGAATAGTCTTTGTTGCAAAGTATTGTAACATTTTAAACACTTCAGGTGTTTAAAGTCAAATGGACAGTCTTCAAGTATAGATATTCAGGCAGTCTGAATGAGCAAAATCTGTTTGGAGCTTACTTTCTGCTCCTGTTAGTAAATGCTGGATGGATATTCTGCTGGAAAGGAACATAAAGGTAACAGCACTCATCTTTAAAACAATTTGTTGGGGGAATGGGATGTGAAGGTGAGAAGCTACAACTTAGCCTTTTTTCCTTTACATTATTTTCTGAAAGTATGACACACTCATTCCATAAAGTCCCAGAAAGCAAGTTAAAGTGTAGGTGGAGTAACACACATGAGGGTGAAATATTTTGTTACTGGAAAGCTACAGAGAGACCAAGTACATAGGAACAACCAATATCTTTGGAATGAAAAAACCTTGGGTTCAGGTTTGGACAAGTATGAACAGGGAAACCGTGAAAACAGTTTTCTTTTTCTAGATCAGTAGATTGATTCACTGGAAAAAGCAATAGATTAGATATTTATAAAATGTTAAATATGGAATAAAGGGCAACAGTTTCTTTTAACCACCTACTTAGCTTTAAGTGATGAATAACTGAACACCACTTAAAATATCTCCCAAGGAATGGATTAGTAGGATTTGTCACTGAATTATCTCCTCTCTATATTCCCACATCTTCAGTTTGATTATATACTTGTAACTGATTTCTGTGATTTCAGGTTATTTTCTTGTTGTTCCATATTTGTCTTATAAATACTGTAATTAGTAAATATGAGCTTTTTTATTTTTTTTTTTTTAATCTAATGACTTTTTTGAACTGTGAAGTTATATGGAAGAAAGCACATCTCCTCATGCGTGCAGGAACAGGGGAGGCATGATGGGAGATGTCAAGCCCTAATACCTCAAGGAAGGGAACCCTTTCCCTGGCCTTTCTGTGGGCTATCTCCTGAGGGACATTACCCCTTGGGCTGCAGCTGTTGCCTATCACCATGAGTCAATGGGAGCAACTTTCTGGAGCACCCTTTTGAGTGAGTGTGGAGAGATTCAGTGCCTGAGGGTACAGGCACATCATGGGTTGCAGGAGAATAGTGTTTCAGGATGGCACATGAGTTGGTTCAGTGCCTTAGGTATGTTTGTAATGAGTTTCTGAGACCCTACTGAAGAGACCAGAGGGTCCAGGAAGTCAGTAGGTTTTAGAGAGGTGCGAGGGGGTCTCTGTGTGAAACTACTAAAAAAGAAGGTACAGAGACCTTTCACTGCACAGGGACAGAGTATCTCAGGACAGTTACAGAAGGGATGCACAGTGTGTTTTTCCTGCTAGAAGACCTTCATCCTGACCTGCTGGAGAGGGGAACAGAGTGAGATGATTGTTAATGAACATGCTGCTAGCTGTGGTCCTTACAACACTGAGGGCCAAGTGATGTAGCCTTGCTGCTGTTTGTGCATGTCAGTGTGGCTTTTTCATGACTGCATGAATTTGATACAAGTTTACATGGTAACCATTTAGTCTTTATCTGCAGGATACCTTTCTTTACTGATGCTGATTTTTCACTGTTGTGTAGTAACTCTGTGGATAAGGACCTGGTGGACAACAGGTTAACCATGAGCCAGCAACATGCCCTGGTGACTAAGATTACCAATGGTATCCTGAGCTGCATTAGGAAGAGCATTGCTAGCTGGTCAAGGGAGATGATCCATTCCCTCCCCTCTGTCCTTATAAGGGTCCAATGCTGTTCAAGATGCATGGAAATACTGGAGATAGGGCAGCAGAGAGATGCAAAGATGGTTTGAAGTCTGGAGCATCTCTTGCAAGGACCAATCCTTCTAGTTGTCTGTATGGCACCTGGTCCCATCCTTTATTTTTCTCCTCCCCATGCTGTATTGAATATTAATTCTTTAATTTCATTTTCATCCTGCTTGTGTTCCATCGCACAATTTGAAGGTGTAGTAACCGCAGTCAACCACCCAGGTGTTGGGATTAATTTCAGATTATCCGATTATTGGGAACTGCATTCAAAATATCTTTCTCTTGTGATGGTCACCATCAATGACTATTTCAGGAATGTTTTATTAACAATTTAATATTTTAAGTTTCCTTGTGTTTATTTTACTTTTTAAATTTATCTATCAAGAGTATGTTGAGGCTATTTTATGATTGTATGAGATGATGGAAGGGGTTGTTGTGTTCTAATAATAATGCAAAGTTTGTTATAAACATACTGATTTCTAACTGGAAAATCGAGCATCTTTTTTGGGTTGCTGTACTGATACTGATAGTGATACTGAGGCCTTTAGCTCATTTGGTTCCTCAAAATATATGTTTTTTGCTCCCATCCTGCACGTCAGAAGTGCAGTGAAGAAATCTGCGGAAAAAAAATTTGCATTCATATGAAAACTAGCTCAGGCAAAAATGTCTGTCAAGCAAAAGATGCAAAAATATCAGAACTAAAAATGCAAAAGTATCAGAAATATTTGTTTCTTGCCTGTTACGTGGAACCTTAGAATCAAAGTTGCTAGTTCTCACATTGAAGATATTCAAGACAGTAAAGCTGACAGTAATTGTAATCATAAATGTATTAAATGGTAAATATTTTCATTTTTAATATACAAAAAAAAGCATTCATTAGAAAAAAAGTAATTCATTTCTTTTGAATTGAATGCAGTGTCAGTTTAATTTTCAGAACATTGCCTGGAGCAATGGCTTGACATTTTCTTGAAAACAATCTGATTAGTTCTCAGAATTATGCTAAGAAATGCCACTTACTATGGAAAATACTTTTTTAAGCAGTGAACCTCAGAAAGGAAAAAAATTTTCTTCACAGATTGCTTTTTGCTTTTCAGTGGCAAAAGCAACAGTTAGCTCTAATTGTGTATTGAGCTTGTTTTTATATGATTATGGAATCAATTTAGAATCTTAACAGACAAGTGATATGGATTGAAGCAAGTCTGTTGGGCTGTCTTTGTGAAGGTGACCTTAAAGGGTGAGCTTAAAGACTTTCAAGTATTAAATTTTGTTATTCTTCTGCTGCAATTCTTAAGACACGTAGCACAGAGTTGCTGTGTAGTGTCTTCCATAAAGTGGTGAACACTCAAATATGGGTTTTGAATGAGAGAACAAATATAATATTACAAGATATTGTTTAGGGAACTTATAAGTGTCTGCCTGTATTGTTGTTCAGTACTATGAAGTTTTCAGTGATCTTACTGGGTCTTAATGGATGTTAAACACTGTGTTAAATTACAGTATTTGAGCTAGTTTGGCAAATCAACTGGTAGATTTCCCAGAACTTAAAATCAAACATTAATTGTCAGATTTTGTGGTACAAAACTTCAGTTTCTGCCAAAAGCAACATCTTCACCAATAGATTGGGTTTTATGGTTGTATAGAGTAGATCAGCAGAATGCATTGTCTGAAGGATGGTAATCTTCAGTGCTGTAGTGGTTTTAATAATTATTTAACAGTTGAGAATATTTTGCTGCTTTTATTTTTAAAACAAAGACTATGTATATTTTAAGAACTTAATGCTGTTCATGAAAAGTATATAAATTTTCCCCCTCTATTTTTTTTTTTTTTTTTTTTTTTTTTAATTAAAGAAAAGTTGTCATATCTTGGGCCTTGCCAGATGACTGCAGTGGAATGGGTTACTGTCCACTTTAACACAACTCACTTTCTAATGAGATGATATTTCCATGCTGACAAAGTTGATGCATCTTGTTGCTTTCATCAGTCTGTATTCTCTTGCAGTTCTTTGCTTTCATCGTAAACAAAGCTTTATTTTCAGGAGACTTCCATCTGTATGTTAAAAAGAAAGTAGAAAGCTGATGGTTTTCTTCCTCCAGGTTGGGCAAAGTGTCACTTGTACCTCCAATTAAAGAAAAAAATCTTCAAGTGGGACAAGGTTCTTTATAGAAGACAGAAGATGCATTTGACTAGTATGCACAGTGCAATTAGTGCAGAACATGATCTTTGTTAGGAATGAAGACACCTCTTTTAAAATTGTTGGAATGATTTTGGACTTGCTCTTAAGCGCAGTTAACCTCACGTTGTTCTTGCTGCTAACACTGATCTTAATGTTCTATATGTTAGTGCATATATAAGTAGTTAGATGTGCAAATTGATGTCAAAAATCCATTCTGATTATTAGTTATCCAAAATATCTGTAGCTTTATTTTCAAGAAGTTAACATATTTTTAGCATGCAGATATAATGACAGAGGTCAGTACATTTTTTTTTTCTTTTTGTGTTTTTTTCCTCCTGGTATTTCCCAGGTTTACAGAAAGGGAAAGTGAGAGAAGAAGAGAGAATGATTGACTTGTGGTGCGTATAGAAGGGCCGTGATAGAAGCCAGATCTGTTTAGCCCCCACCATATGCTCTTCCTTATTCCTAATTGAATACCATTTCCAGCAACGTTAGTTTTAATTAAATAACTAGTTCTATCTCTAAGCATCATTAAGGTACTATTTAGAAACTAGGGAGATGAGAAAAGGATGTCAGAGTTCCTTCAGCAGGACTTCAAATTCTGGTTATGAACCATAATTTAATTTAATGTTCCAGATTATTTAATTGTTAAAATCACTGTTTTCTACTGAACTCTTCTGAAATATAAAATGTTCAGCTTGTTCTAGAGGTGCTCCTCAAACTCAAAAAAAAAAAAAAAAAAAAAAAAAAAAAGTCAAAACCTCAAAATATTTTTGAGGCCTGAAAACAAGAAAACAGTTTTAATTGTGTGGGAAATAATTGTTTTAAGTACAGTACTTGGCATATTTTTAAATGGATATTGGGACCTAAGTGTAGCTAGATGGAAACTGACATTTGGATGAATTAGAAAATAAATGTTCAGATGCTTTATTTTAATAATAAAATACCATGATTATGATACTGAAGTACTCAGCAGATTTGACTTTGTGATACTGTACTTTTTAGGTTCTTTTCTTAATTTGTTTCTTGCTCAAACATAATAGACATAGAGGACTAGCACCAGTTCAGAGAATGGCATGCCTCTGTGGGAGTGTCTGTTTTGCAGGAAGAGGGTAAAACACACTTATAGAATCACAGAATGGTTTGGGTTGGAAAGGAACTGAAAGCCCACTCAGTTCCAACCCCATGCCATGGGCAGGGCTGCCACCCATCAGCTCAGCTGCCCGGGGGGCCCCATCTGACCTGGCCTTGAGCACCTCCAGGGATGGGGCACCACAGTTTCTATCACAGAATCACAGAATTGTAGGGGTTGGAAGGGACCTCCAGAGATCATCGAGTCCAACCCCCCTGCAAAGCAGGTTCCCTACACCAGGTCGATGGGCAACACATCTGATGCTGCAAGGCTGTTTAAGACCAGGCAGTTGGAAAGCTGGACTTTTCTTTGAAGTGATTCTGCAGCAACATATGAAAGCATTTTAAAATAATCTTTTTAATTATGCAGTGTTTTAAGATTTGCAACGTGTGCATGTGTGTTGGGATGACTAATTGACGTCCGCTATGTCTTCATAACGCTCACAGGAGTAGGAGCTGTGCTCCAGCATTGCGACTTTTTTTTCTTTTTTAAGTAATGCTAATGGAAAGCTACAAGTGCTGGGAGGTGATGGCAAGGTGGGTATGAAGCAGAAATCCCAAGTTTCCTGTAGTCTCTGTGAAGTTTATGAAGGAACTAAAGCTAAAGCTTTCTCCTTAATTTCTTTTGAAGTTACTTTTCCAGCTGACTTAACCCTCTGCCAGGCAGAGGACAGAGGCTGTGCCCTGGAAGTGGATCGGCTTGTTTTTCCTTTGGTTTGTTTTTCTCCAGAGACCAAGCACAGCAAGTGCTATCTTTGTTAGGCAGTTTTACTGATACGCTTCATCCCCAGCCAGTTTATTCCCTGTTCCCAGAGGGGATAAAACAGCTTTCATCTGCTGCTCCTCACTACGTGCCCCCTCTGCAGAGCCTCTTGTTTGGAGGCATTTATCTTATGTTTTTGGTAATCTGGGGTATGAGCACTTGCCATCGTTCTCTTTTTTTTCCAAGACTACACTGAGCTGGGGAGGAAGAGAAAGCTAACAGCTCAAATCCAAGCAGGCTGTGGTAAGCCCTATGTGTTTCCAGTTACTCTTGGTGCATGCTTAAATCCAAATCAAAGCCCTTTTCTAACATTTGCTTCAACACTGTGCTTTAGGAAGAGATGAACCACCTTTTCTTCCCCTTCATTACCCTTTAATGTCTGCTTGCTCAAAGTTGGCTTTATTTAAGAGGCCTCCTTCTATATTGCATCATTCATTTCTAAGAGGTGATGTGTGCCACACTAAAACCTAACAAAGTGATATGAAATGGGATACAACCATTTCAGCCCTCCCTAAAAGTGACATAAACAAAACATATTCTGAGAGACAACTTCAGCCCTGTATTGTGATAATAGTTGTGTATGAAACAGCAGCTGCACTGTGGCACCTGGATGGAGGCATGGGGCTCTCGTCTTCCTATCAGAAACCGCAAAAATTACAAGTGTGTAGTTAAAGGCAGAAATGGATTTAGACTCTTCCCATATTTTTCAGAATTTTAATGTGTTTGGTTTTAGTACTCCGTATGAAGCAACTCACATTATCAAAGTCACACCAGTAGCATATGAGGAGTTGTTAATGCAGATAAAGGATGAGCTCTCAGGTGTCTGTATAGCTCTTCTTGAGCCCGTGCCATTAGGAAGAAGTGTCAGCAGCTTCACTACTTTCTAGGTAGAAATGCAAAGTCCTGTCTGCAGGCAGAGAACTGGTCTATGGTATGACTAGAGAAAGAGATGCAAGCATGCATTGACCCAGCCTTCCATAGCATATTGATAATAGGAAAGTTCCATTCTTTCAGGAGCTGAGGATGTCAGATCTTTGTCTTGGAAAGTTTTTTTCTAGTCAACATTCATTCATCCAGATGGGCTAAGCATCCAGCTCAAAAAGCATGACAACGGAGAAAGATGTAGGAGATATGGGTCTTAACTCCAATTCACTACAATTTTTGCCACTGGAAGCCATTTATTTTCCATTACTCTGCTGAGAGTAATGGAAATGCTACACCTGAAGCATTCTCCCCATCTTCTTGTGCCGGTGGCAGGGAACTGTTGCCTGAGTGCTTTTCTCAAAACTTAAACAGGTGTTTCTTTTTAGACCAGTCTCTAAGGTGTTCGTGGTCTCTTGATCCTGACAACAGATGCAGATGAAAAATAAACCTGCAAGCACATTGATGGACAAGGGGAAGTGGTTTTAATCTAAGACAGGGGAGGTTAGATATTAGGAGGAAATTTTTCCCACAGACGTAAATGTATGTATGTCACTGGAACAGGTTGCCCAAGGAGGCTGTGGATGCCCCATCCCTGGAGGCATTCAAGGCCAGGCTGATGTGGCTCTGGGCAGCCTGATCTGGTGGTTGGTGACCCTGCACATGGCAGGGGGTTTGAAAGTAGATGATCATTGTGGTCCTTGACATTGTGGAACGCAGGCCATTCTGTGATCCTATGGTTTTCTGTTATTAGAAATTCAAAGGTAATAAGCGATAAAAAGCGATAGCCTTGCCCACAACACTGAGATGCTGACCTGCAGAACTGTGCTATTGTAAAGTTTTCTGTTGTTTTGTCTACTGTTACTTTCTCCTGTAGTTATTTTCAGTCCAACTCGCTTTACTAAAAAAGATGTAAAGCAGTTCTTTATGCATTGGTGTGTTTAATAGCTATGGACAGTTATTTTTCATCTATGGCTATGGTTTTACTCTGTTTTTAGGTGTTTTCATTTCTGATGGGAAGCTCTGTAAGAGATAAATAACTTACAAGGAATCTAGGTATTCAGCAATGAATAAAGACTTTATATCAGATGTCTTCAACATAGACAATGGTTTTGAAAATAAAATTTAGGAATTGATGTTAGTATTTAAGTATAAAAATCAAAATTAGTTTATGACCTTATACAAAAGTATTAAAAATTATAGCAGAGGCTCTAATTCAACTGACTGATTATAGTGCCCTCATTCATGCCCACAGTTTGATTGGCTTTCATTGGTGTTTCTCATCTAAGTCTTCTTCGCTTCTAGCTGAACAGCACAAAACCATTCATATTATTTTTTTCAAATCTTTATCTGTTATTTAAAACATAGAAACAAGAATCCCACACAACCCCCTCACTTTTCCTGCTTTACCATTGTAGTTAACTGAAAATAAGGAACCTGTAAATAAAATAATTGCAATCTGTGTTTCAGAAAATCATAGGCAGGTAAAGAAACTAACGAAGAAGCTTTTTATCAATATGATATTTGCTGCTAAAAAAAAGCTGCTGTCTTGGGATCTACACAAGAGAGAAATAGTGTGCTGCAAGTATAGAAATATGTACTTTATTTTGTATTTCTATATAATTAAACATAAAAAGGGATGCTAATTTTGCTCTAGGAGTACTACTACATAATAAATTGAGCAAACTAATAGGCTACTAAAGGGAAGTATCTTAATCATCTAAATGGATGTAATTTATTGTAGAGTGAAAGTACAGGTAGTGTAATTATTTATAGGCACAAACTTAAATTCTCTCTGTGTTAATATTTGCTTGTGGTATGAACTGAAAAAATATATCTTGAGCTTTCTCAGGTCTGACATATGAATATACCGATAATTTCAAGTTCTATATAAAATTGCTTGGCCTTTTTGTCACGTAGTTTCAATTTAATGCAGTGGAAGCTGTGCAGCTAAAATCACACTGAATACATCGAAAATCTAGGGCATGCTTAAGGGGCACTTCATCTGAGTAAAGAAATCATTGCTTTGACTGTGGCTATGTTAAGTGAGAGATGGAAGTGAATAGCCTTTAGTTTATTGCTCATTTGAAAGCTGGAGGGTAAAATGTCCTTTGTCTACCGGCCAAGCTCTTCCCCTCCCCTGCCCAAACTTCCTAAAAATGCTCATTTGAAATCTAGCAGCAGCTATCTTTGATTCTTTCAGTAGCTTTACAGCATTACATTTTTGTGATGAATTTGATCTTTTTATAAAGTGTGGTAAGTAAAACCAATGCGTTTTGAAACAAACCTCAAAGAAAAAGTCACTTAATGATAATTTGGTACTTACTTCAGACTGTGATCACTCAGATGTGTTCTTGAGTTGCTTAGTCATTTTCTGTTAACATATTAAGCTGTTAGGTTTCTTCAAATGATTTTAACAGTCCTGCCTTTTTGTGTGAGCTACGATCGGTTCTTACTACAGATGCAGTCTCAGTGTTGTAACATTGAAAAATGGTAATTGCAGTCTACAGGACATTTGTGATCTATGCATTGGTAAATGTGACACCTCAGTGTTATGCAATTAAATGAGGAAAGTAAAATTATGAATTCCACTGGTATCTTCAATAATAGTACTCTTAGTGCATTAATTAGCCTCACACTTGCTTAAAGACCAGAATGAGGAACAGAAAATATTTGGTGTTCTCATAGGAAAGCATTAAACAACACAAGCTTTTCTCGGGGAAATAACAATGTACATATTGTGGTTTTGCATTTATACTACTTTTTCTTAATACTTAATTGGAATTTTGAGCTCCTGACAACATCACGGATGTTATGTAGGCATTTAAGAGACCATCTTGAGAGATTGCTTCTTATGGAGGGGAAAAAAGCAAAGCAAAACATCATCTGCTATCTTTTTCTTCAAAGATGTGCTGTAATAAAGAACCTATGTATTCAGAAATTTAGCTGAAGTATGTAGCTAACTAAACATGAAATCACACTAAGTTCTTCAACTCGTTTTAAGTTTTAATTGAAAATGCTTCCTGAGAAGTGAATTAGATGCTGATCTGATTATCAGTATTTCGCTAGATGCTGTTCTGAGCATAACTGTTTACATTTTGCCTTATAAAGTCAATTGTTACTCCCATGAAGTTTATGTCAGTAGCCCTTAATAATTTTTGTGTTTGCGATAATGATTGATAAACTAGACGTTTTCCAGCAACAAAAAAACTGGCTAGTTAAGATTAAATTCAATCTCTCTTACTGTTTTAATTAAACTTACATATTGTTAGTGGATGTGAAACTAGAAGTCATCGATGATGATAAAAAAAGAAGTGTTTGGGACAAAAGACTCTTAAAAAGTTGAACTTACCTTAGCAGTAAGTTCACAAGTACTGCTTAGTGTTTGCTGCATTGTTCTTTCTTGCTGGATCATATCATATCAATATAATCATATAAAGCATTCCTGATACTTGAGATCTTTTACTGAATTAAATATACTCTGACTTACTGGACTGGTTAGATCTATTAAGCTAAAATCTTGAAGCACTATGCTTAATTTGCTGTCTAACTTTTTTTCTGCAAAGCATGAAGGTAGGCCATTATTTGTCCTTCAGGGATATCTTTTTCTTGTCATTTTTCCATTTTTTCCAACCTCATTATATAAATGTGGATTCAGTAAATTCTTATTTTTTAAGTGTGAAAAGTGCTTATTTTTGCAGTAGCATTGAGGTTTCAATGATGGTTACTTGGAAGCATTCATTTCTCTATTTTTCTTTGTGACTAAAGTTGTGTGTCACGTTCATATCTCCATACAGCACAACTTTGCATTCACACTACATACATGATGAAGGACTATGGATTTGTACGTAGGCCCAGAGTCATGCTTAAAATGTAGTGAAAATGTTGCAAAATAAGTCTATCATAACAGCATGCATCTTCCTTTTACAACGGCATCCAGCCAGGCCAGCAGGAAAAGAGAAAGGTTGTGGGTGATGAGCAGTTGTCTCGAAGGTCAGAGATTTGACTGAAAGTTGGCTGCTTGTGGTTTCCATGTCTCTGTAATGGTATTTCACAGTTGATATGCATTACAAAGTACTGTTTGAAATAATAGTTGTACAGAACTGACTATCTTGGTTGAAAAAAAATTTAGATTAACTCCAGTAATTTCATAATCTGCCAAATGCGAGTAAAAGGGAGAAAAATCTTTCTTCAGAAGGTGACTTGCATATTTTTAATGTCCTGTTCATCTTAAATACGTGACATTTTGAGGCAAAGATTGTCTTCCTAGAAAATCAACTTTATTTTCTACTAGTTTACTGAAGTATTTTCAGAGATCTTCATGCAGTTTTAAGGAGAAAACAGTGTTAAGAGTTTTCTTAGCCATTATTTGCGAATGATTTGTGTACAGAGATTTTATACTTCAGTTTACAGCATCATTGATCAGTTTCAAAAAGATTGTGATTGACTAGGTAGATATTTGATTTCCCTGAGCATAGCATTTGTTGGATGATGTTACTGTGTAGAATTAAGTACCCAGAACTTGGCTTTTTTCTCCTTTAAATAAAAAAAATAAATCAAGTGAAAACTAGCTTATCATCTCATTTAGCTGGTTCCCTTCCTACTCCTTTTCTTTCCCCCCAAAATAGTCACTTTAGTGATTATTTATTTAGTAACTTTAAAATATTTATCTGTTTTCTGTGGAGGCATTATTTAAGAAACTTGCTGTAACTTATTTGTTTTTAAGCCTTCTCAATTTATGAAGACAACTATTAGTAACACTTTGGAGGACAGTTCTTAATAATTAATATATTATGCATTGTATTGGAAATGTTTAGAAAATGATAATTGCCATGCTTGCGTATGCTTTTTAGTAGTATAAATTTGAGATGCTAATGCTTTCTATGAAAAAAGAAAATCTGAAGCATAGGAAGTTCCGCACAAATATGCACAATAACTTCTTTACAGTGAGGGTGACGGAGCACTGGAACAGGCTGCCCGGGGAGGTGGTGGAGTCTCCTTCTCTGGAGATGTTCACGACCTGCCTGGATGCCTACCTGTGCGACCTGCTGTAGGGAACCTGCTTTGGCAGGGGGGTTGGACTCGATGATCTCAGGAGGTCCCTTCCAACCCCTACAATTCTGTGATTCTGTGAAAATCCACGTTGCCTATAGCTTTAAAGATTGGGAGATGAATGGCATTTGTGTAGCTGCAGGATATCATAGCCTATAGTCGAGGGAAACCCACTGAAGAGAAGTCTTGTAATTTGTTCTGATTATAGCCAAGTTTTGTTCTTGAATTCATTTCTGCCAGCAGCAAATACCAGAGATACGTATCATTTGCCAAGAATTTCAGCAGCCTTTTGTCTGTTGAAAACGCGGTGCTTGGAGGCAGCCAAACACTTTGTGTCAGGGTTGAAGGATCAGTGCTTGGCCTTGGCATCCCAGCAGTCATGCTGCACTGAGCTCTACGCAATGCTGTCAGCAGTCCAGCACTGACTGCATCACACAGAAGGTGTACTGCCAGGTGTCACAGGGCAAAGGCATTGAATGAAACACCTGTTATATTTATCCTCTCAAACATATGTTGTTGTAGATAGGCTGATACTTACTTTACTATGAAGTCCCAGGCCAGAATGTCAGAAGCCACATTGCAGTGGCTTGTTTGTGTATTTATTAAGAAAAAAAAAAAAAAATCCTCCCAAATGCTCATGTATCATGTTGTCTTTTTACATTTTATCCTTTTTTTTTTTTTTTTTTTTTATGTATAGATCTAGGCTGAACAAATTAGTATTCCTGTCAGCATTTTACCATTCTAAATAATGAACAACAGATGTTTATTGGATGTCATTATCAATCGTGAATGCTGTGAAGTCTAGGATCCTTGAGTAGTACTCACCAAGGATGGAGTGATGCTTGCTTTTTCATTTGCTTTCTTTTCCAAAGTATGGAGGACAGGATTGGTTTTAACAAGCAGAGGAAAACACATGAAGTATAAAAGCAGTACCTGGAAGCTTTCAAAAACAGTAAATTAGTGCTCTGATATTTCCTAAGCTTTCATTATGTTGGCGCAATGCTTTTTACAGTAAATTTAGCTGCATTTAATCATTATTCAAAAAGCTGTGTTAAACATTTCTGAACATAACATTTTAGACATGAATATAATGTATGGTTATGGGCTTGGACTACTCCTTAAATACCTTCCATAGTAACAAAGCTAGTTTTATATTCAGAAGTAGTAGCGAGCAGCTTTGCACAGTTGACTTGAGATAGTGTTTCTGTTTCCTCATTTGTCATAGAAATGTTATCTTGTTAAGTAGCACCTGAGTTATTTATTAAGCAGATGTTGTTTATAGTAAAAAGCAGCATATCTGGAATTCCTGTAGATAAGGAGATTGTGGATTGTGTATGATAAGTAAAATCTAAACACCTTGGCATTAAGACTAAAAGTAAATAAAATTCAGACATCATTATCACTGCTGGGCTCTTTCAGTAAACAGGACATGTTTGCATAAGCTGACTCAACTTCATCTTTTGTTCAGCTTAGATTGGATAGTGAATGATATTTTTACTTATGTGCTGCCCTACTGTTCTCATGATAGAACTTGCAAACTGCCCTTTATTTGCAATGAGAGATTCTGTGCAGAGCTCAACTCAGTTTTCTGTAGGTGACAGCAGTACATTATCAAAAGAGATGTTAGTGCTTATGGGAGAGGTAAGGGCTGTGGAACTTTTGTCCCACAGAAAACAGAATGCAGCCCAGCAAAGTCAGCCAGCTTGTAAGTAAAAAAGAATCCTAGGCCTTGTAAGAAAAAGAAAGGACAATTCGGATTTTCTTTCCTTGAGATTTGCGTGCAAACCAATGTAAGTTATTTACACAATGATTCTTTTTGTTGGTTGATTGTTTTGTTCTCAAGCTAGCCTGGCAAGACAGCCCTCACTGATCTCATCTGATCTTAGACTGTTTCCCAAAAGCCTGTGCTTTGCTTTGGTTCCCTTATACCTTCAAAATAATTGTTCTTATGTTCTTGTTCCTCGAGGTCAATGTCTAGTGTATAACCTGCTATTATTGTGACTGTGTTGGCTGGGCTGGCATGTTTTGGGGCCCTCACTATGCAAAGGACATTAGGTTGCTTGAGCATATGCAGAGAAGAGCCAATGAACCTGGTGGCAGGACTGGAAAACGATCTGTGAGAAGTAGCTGTGGGCACTGGGGCTGCAGCAAGAGGGATTGGTCTCTTTTCTCAGGTGCCAGACATTGCTTTTGTAAGTGCTTATAAACTGTTTCAAGGATACATTAATGAAGTGCTTCTATATGCATCAATAGTCAGTATTATTTTTAAAGCCTGTGTTAAAATAGACCAAGTTTTTTTTTATACATCAGTAAGTAATGCAAATAAACTCATAGCAGTATGAAATTGAACTGATCTTGTGTGTAATAATTTCACACCATACACAATTCCATAGGTGCTGGTCTTTGTTTTGAATCTGATTT
This sequence comes from Lagopus leucura, assembly GCF_019238085.1. Classification (NCBI taxonomy): domain Eukaryota; kingdom Metazoa; phylum Chordata; class Aves; order Galliformes; family Phasianidae; genus Lagopus; species Lagopus leucura. Next base: position 21,390,202 of record NW_024962263.1, read on the forward strand.
CTGTATCCCTTAGGCTTTCCTTTATTTAAAAAAAATTGAGTTGCATTTTAAATGTTCTTGTTTTGGAGACTTGATTTTTGGAATTTGGGGAACCTTCAAAATATGTTCTATAGAGTTTCTGGAAAGCAATATAGGAAAAGAAAAGAAAAAAGCTATGCAATACGAATTACATGTGATTTCCTTGTAAATTAAATGCATAAATCTAGAAATATCCCATAAGAATGAGAAATTAATTTGTTTATAAGCATCTCTTTAAACAGCATTGTTTGCTCAGTCTCAATGCCTTTATGCAAACAGTATATCATCAGTTCTTTGGCAAAAATTCCTCTTCTGTACCAAATATAGCAAATCCACTTTTGAAAGAAATAGCACAAAACCAATCAAAATAGGTTATGTGGTATCAGAGCTTAGAAAAAAGAATAAGACTGGTCATAGGTAGGCGTGCTCAGGAAGACATCTTGAATAGGAAATGATTTTGATTAGGAAGAAGTCTTGTTGGAGTCAGAAGTTCGAACTTGGAGCAGGAGTAAAAGTGAGACTCCTCAGTCTTCGGAATTGAGGTACGAACTTCTGTAATTCTTATATTATAAGGATCTCCACTTATATGTTTTTCTATGGGAAATTTTGATTTTAGAGAGAACCTTCAGTAAGATTTTGTTTTACCCGTTGCCTTTGTATAAAAGTGATTAATAAGTTTGTTACTGAGTTTACTTTCAAGAGTACCAGGCAAAACTTGCATATTCAGTGAGAACTTTTGGTTTTGGTAAGATCTATTTAGAATGATTAGCCAGCATCTGGTATCCTATATTTCAGCTGTACATTCAATGTTATATATATTTACATATTATATATTATGTATATATGTATGTATATATAGTATGTATATATAGTGTATATTATATATTATATACACTATATGGAAACATTCAACAGTCTTGTGGGGAGAGCTGTTTGCTTCCAGATGGGGAAAAGAATGAAGGTTTTCCCAAGGGTAAAAAAATTCTTTATTTCAATTGACTGTGAAAAGGATTGGCAAAATCACAAAATCATCATGTGATGCAGCTCTGAATGCCTTTCTTTTTCTGCTCTATACACTGACTAAGCCTAGCATAGTATATTTTCGAGAATAATTTTATTGTGAAATGCCAGCTGGTGAAATACTGCTAACATTTCTTTATCTTCATTTGTTTCACCTTTCTGTAAGGCATCTCAGAAAGGAAACCATTCATACTCTGTGGTATTTCTCATGGGTGACTGTACTGCCTTTTCTCTTGTAATTCTCTTTTTTTTTTTTTTTTTTTTTTTTGTGTGTGTGTCTCTTTCAGAATATTTTGAGTCTAGATGGACAGTCCTTTGAGGCATAACTGGTGGCTTATTGTTATTGATTTTTTTTTAAATTCCTTTTCAGCTTTTATTTGGTTGTCTTTTCCATCACCACTCTCTCCAAAAGTTGAGCTGCAGGTGGTCTCATTCTTCAGTTGGCTGAATCTGCTGGTGATGAGCATTTTGAGTTCATTGTCAATATTTTTATCTTCCTATGTGTAGCAGTTGTCTCATAATTAATAGTTATTTGTATGTTGGCATTTCCTTTAATGTGATGCGGAGAGAATGAGGTATGGAGTGCTGTTCATGTCATCATCTTTGCATGTTTCATGGGATGGGTCAAGGTGTTCTGTCCTGTAGAATTTTAGTGAATAAACAGTCCCCATTTTAGAATATCTATGATGGAAAGCACTGCATCTTTAATGTGAGGGATTGAATTCCTAGAAAGGCAAATGAACAGTATGTGTGTGTGTATATATTGTTTTTGCCTTAGCAATTCAAGGGGTTATGTATGAGGGCATCAGATTAGGAAACTTTGTTCCTCTGTTGATGCTTTTTCCATACTATTCTGTGACTATTCTTCTTAGTATAGCATTTGTTTTTTTCTTGATTCGAGATATTGTTGCTAGTCCTAAAAGACTGCATTCTGGAGTCAGCTTACTCTGAAGATAATTTACTTTTTTGGATTACTGGAAAGATGAAATGATGGGAGATGGCAGAGGGCCATCACAGCTGTCGTAAAATGTGTGGTGATGATCTTACAGGTCTGCTGTGTTGATGCTAAGAAGAGCAGGAACAATTGCACCCCTTGTCTTAACTGCAACTCAAGCGGAGGAATGAGATAGGTAGTTTGCAAAGAATGGACTGTTTAAATTTCCACTTCAAATAAAAAATTACTGTAAAGAGTAAAGACTGTGGTGCTTGTCTGCTACCTGAAGGTATTGATTCAACCTAGAAACTTGCAGATTGAGGGGCAAGTTCAGGATGTTGACTTCTCATTTTTTCATTTTAAGTGACACTAGGAAAGGGGGACAAGGCTGCAGGGTATGCTCTTCTCTTGGAGGACTCTCAGAGCCAAAGGTTTGAGAGCTGATGTCAGAACCAATTAGCTTGTCAAAGTTAGTCTGCACTTGAGTGTGTATATGTATATGTATACACATATATATATAGCTCATCAACTCTACCAAGTGTAATTTCTTCTTAAAAAGAAACAAAAAACTTGCAGATACAAAATCTATGATCTCATATAATTTTTATACACATTATTTAGCTTGAAGGATTTTCTATATTAAAAAAAAAAGCACTTTCCAAGTGATGGATTGGAGTAATATCAGTGAGGTATCTTTCTGAAAAAGCAAAAAAGAACAAAGTAATTACTTGAAGCAAGTGCATGTTTATAAAGAACTCTATAGCTAATTTAACTTCTGAATTTACATTATTAACAAAAGGGACTGGCAAGATAAACCAGCTACATAACAGAGTACTGAATATATTTACTTGTATGAAGATATTTAAACAATGACTTTCTTCTAATTTGTTTATGATATTAACTGTACTAGCTGTTGCCAAGATCAGAATGAAACGTGACTGAATTATTTTTGCATTTGTAGGAGTGTAAAAGGGTAAAAAAAAAATTATACTCCAGGCTGTAATAAAATCTCTTTGCATTAGCAGGCCGTTCTTGTGATGTTGCTGCATGTAACCATGGAGTTTGGTAGTCAAGGAGTGCTAGCAGATGAAAATAATGAAAGGAATTAATAAAAAGCCAAATGTAGCTTGAGCATCAAGTCAAGTCTACTGAGCATTGTAGATGGTGGCAGTCCTGTCCTTCATGCTAGGCTTACCTTGTAGCAGCAGTTGTACAGCTGAGAGCTTTTGCCTCTGGTTAGAATGCTGTAGGAACAAAGTGTGCTTGAGATTTTATTTTTACTCCCAAGCAGTTGCGAACAGTAAGTGCTGCAACTTTCCTAATATTTTATTCCAAATTTTATCAAACTCTTTGGGGGTAGTTACAAAGGGGGATGTCTTTTTCTTGTTAAACTGACTTGATTGGTTTAAATACTGTACATTTACATTCACCTTTTTTTTTTTTTTTTTTTTTTTTTTCTCTTTAGAAAGGTATTTGTGTGTGTACTCTTCCATACACACTTCTGATTCAGGGTTCATCCCAAAACAGCTTTTGCCTGAGCTTTGATTGTGTTCTTTTTCAGTCATATTGGTGAATACCTGGGGATCCTTTATTGAGCTGCTTACTTGTACCTGCATCCCCAGTCACAGAGCACTGCACTTGCTATCTTACCAGTCAGAGCAGCCATCTCCATTAAGTTTATTGACTCATCTACATGGAATTAGCGCCAAAAATACCCTGTGTTGCTAGCTGTTGCTTCCAATACTCAGCTTACTTTGGTGGTATGTGTATTTTCCCTTCTCCATTGTCAAGTGATTTCTTCACCTGTATTTAGTCTATCTACTAAAAGCAGATAAAGTAGGCAAATGTTTAACTGGAGGTAAACTGTGTCTGTGGACATTTGAATGTTACTGGCATGAGGCATTTCAGTGCATACAGTCAGGCACATGACTCCATTTTAGCAGCATGTGAACTGCACACCTCCTTTTTGTGTTCTCTGTGTCAGGAGTCACCAGGTGGCACAGCCCTATGGAGCCCAAAAACTGCTTTCTCTGTTATCAGAAAGGAAACCTGGCTGCTGGGGGATTTTCTTCTTGCTGCTCTGATGGTAGTTTCCGTTGCATATTTTCATGGAGGAAATGTGGCTGTGTCTTGCATGTTTGCATTATACCCAAGGTATATATACCCAACTTCGAGAACCCACTGTGACTACTCTCATTATAAGAAAGATTTGTTTGTCTACTTTTTGTAGGGAAATGTCTCTTCTGGGGCAGTAATTTGCTTGAAGCATATTACTCTTAAAAATATATGAAAATCTGACGTTGATATTTGAATTTTATTTATTGGAGTTCTGTGCAAGATCTTAAGGCATACTTTCATTTGCAGAAAAGATGCATCATGATAATTCATGTACAAAATTTAGAGTTCATTTGCCAAAGTTGGATGCAGTAAATAGTTTCATATTTCCTTTAGGTTTGTTTTTCCTGTTTTTCTTTCTCCCTAGTTTTAAGTTGATATGTATTAAATTTGTGACATTCGGTGGCCTCTTCTGTACTTCAGGCAGCAGTTTTCAGGAGCATTCTTCACTTGTGCTTCATAGTGTAGGCTTTTGTTTTTTTTTTTTCTAATATAGTTATAATTTCTACCAACTACATTTCAATGTACTCAGCGATATGTCGGAAAAGCTACAATGAATTTTATTCTACAAGTGAATGTAAAATAACAGTGCCTGCTGTGAGCACTGTTTCACATCAATTTAAGGAAAATATTACGGTATCTGCCTAAAATGTGTCACAATCTCATGTTTGGAGGTGATCCTCACCATGACCTTCTAGACATTAATAGCTTAACCAGCATCCCAGTAATTTTTTTGTCTGGAACTTCAGCTTGTCAGGAGCCTTGCCTCATTGTGATTTGAGTTATAGTACTAGAAAACCTTTATAGTAAATATGCATTAAATGTATCTTAGTAGTCTAAGACACTTGAGAAATGGAGGTTAATTGATGTCTTCTCAACTGCAAAGAACATGAGTCCACAGCTATAAGCAGAAATGAAAGAGAAACAGAAGACTGTATACCCCTCAGTAGAGGTTAGGGATTTATTATTTTAATTTGTGCAAAAATTAAATTACAATTGTATGGATATTTCAGTAATGTAGCTCATATTACTTAGGGAGTCTCTCAAATTCAGCGTTATTGAGAAAGCAGTTCAGTATATAGCAATACTGTGTGCTAACGTTTATTTGTATCTTTTACCTGCAGATTTGTAAGATTTTTATCCTCTAGTAGAGCATGTATCAGCTGTTATCCAGTGAGCAGAGGGTTTCTAATCTCATGGAATAAAACCACAGACAGTTTCATAAAAGCTGAAATACAAATTAATTCAAACTAGCTTAGTAAAGCAAATTTGAGGGCTTTTCTAGAAACAGAACATCTTGTACATCAGTAAACCAAATTATATGTCTGATTATTTGAGAATTTCCATAGAAATAAGAAATTATGCACAAATCAAAGCATAATGTTCACTGAAGTTTGGACAAGGACAGTAAAGAGGCTTGGAGTTGCACAGAGTGAGAAATGAAAGTGAAATCACTGACTTATTCTACTTCTTTTGAGATTATGTTCAAAGATAATTTCCTTTTTTTTTTTTTTTTTTTTTTCTCTTCGGTTTGCTTATGCTTCTGAAAAAGGCTCCTTGCTTGAGACGTTGTCATTTGAATATTAACTTTTGGGACAGTGTAGCTGAAATTACTTTAGTAAAGGTCCAAGTAGACATCTCCATTTTGGAAAACCTAGAGGGAAGTTTGATGTGAAAGCCCTTGTAGAACTACTTCGTTCTCTGGGTTGAATTTGAGATGGCTGTAACATCTGAAAAAATGCTAATTATAGCAAATCAAATTGATCCCCTCTGTTAAGGATATCTCTGTTCTCTAAATATATAATTTTAGTTGAAGGGGAAAATTTATCGGATATACAAAACACAAAAACAAGACAATGGAGATCATAAAAAGGAATCATGGAACGAACTAGGGACTATTAACCCAGGGTAATAACAGACTTCTTCATGAAGCAAATTACCTGCTGACAGCAGTGCAACTAAATCACGAAAAAGTACAAATGTGGTAGCAGTCCAAAAGTTTTGTGAAAGACATAACATGGAATAAAAAATAACCACTCAAAGGTCAAAAGATATACATGAAGAAAGTGAGAAAGGTATAAGTTAGAAAGGTGAAAGAAATAAAAATTCAATCAACCAATAAAAATAAATTAAAAAAAAATAATCCCAAAGGAAACAAAAAGCCAAACCCCAAGAAATACAAACCAAGAAACAGCAATAGAGAAGCCTCTCTGAAAAGAGGAAATTATTTTTGTAAAGTGTAAAATAAAGAGTTAGTGAATCTTATTCCATTACAGCTTTAGGACACAAGTATAATTCTGTGGTGGTAATTAAAGACCGAAAAAGCCAAAACTATTTCTCTCCCTGCCAGGACTTTTTACTGGTGAATTACCTACAGGATACCTTAGAAAATTCTATGCAAATTACATGACTCATCCATATCCCCTAGGTATGGAGAAAAAGGGTGGATAAAATTTTTCTTTATGTCTTTATTCTTAATGATGAAAGAAAGGAAAACAAACAAGCCAAAAATGTAATTCTTTTAGATATCTGAAATCGTATTGTGATACAGTGTATTTAACCAGATCTGCCCTATGACTGTATCTACTAAGTACTGCAGGAGATTAAAGCATTAGACTCCATACGTGTGAACTCTTTTTGTTGAGAACATACTTTAACTATTTTCATGGAGTTTTTATATATGTATGCATGAAAACTAGTGTGCTGTTAATAAAGATGAAGGAGGTACTCGCTGAATAGTGAGTAGCAATGGTTAGTGTCTACCCAACATAACACATTCCCAAGCATTTCCTTGAAAAATTTAACATAACAAATGCTTTGGAATCTAATTAAATCCCAGAGCTTTTATGAAAATTGATCTTGTTTCCTGCTGGAGAGACACAGACAAATCCCTCTTCTTCAGTGGTTTTCTCCGATATTAATGTATAGATCCTTTGCAATGAAAGAACCTAACCCAGTATACCAAGTCCATTTCTGTGGCTTCCTGTTCCTTTTCTGGTCTGAGCCTCTTGGTTAACAATCTAAAAATGTTTTTTGGGTGCTCATTTCCTCACAGGATCCTGCCTCTACTCTATCTTCAATGGGAAGGCACCTTTGAGTGCCTGTATCTGTCAGCTCTGGTAGAAATCTTATATTGTTTATTTCCCTAATGAGTCCTGCTGGCTGTCTGTTCTGACTATTCACTTTCAAAATGACTGGCTGCTGTCATTAGTAATTTCATTATTTCTCTGGCATCTGACAATCTGTTGACTGTGCTAAATGCAAGAAACTTCACAGAGCTAATAAGTACTGTATTACTTTAGTAAGTGGTTTTATTTGGCATATGATATCCAAGTAGACTTGACAAACTTCCCAGGTGCATTCTTTTACAGTTCTCTAATCTCTGGACTGATTGTGAACTTGCTTTAGGTTCCCGAAGTACAATTTCAACATAAAGAAGAATATGGATTTATGTCCAATATTTTTTTGTCTTATTATACATAGAAGAAATTCAGTATAACTGTTGACTTTTTAGAATTCATTAGTTATTCTCCTGCTCTTTGCGAACTTATATTTTACACTACCTATTTCAAGAGAGCTATATGTTGTTTTCCATGATCTTTAATGACACTGATTTCCTGACATGTTTCCCTTGGATCTAGTTGCTGTTACTTATGGGGGAGATTAGCCATATGCTTGGGGCTGTGAACACCAACATTTTCTGGATCATTATGTGCTATTAAACATAATGCACAATTTAAAATCAGTGCAGAAATATGAGGTTTGAAGTTCAGGTGTTATTTGTACAAATCACAACTCTGCATGTAACACAGTCTTAACTGGACTGGAAAAATTTCTGCTACATAGAATACCTGATAAAGGGTATTTTTTAAAAATGCAGATGAGTGGTTTCTAAGTGCTTTGTCAGTTCACTACAGCAGAGAATTTAGCCCAGCAGCCAACTAAAATTGCATAATCATAAATCTTATAGCAAAATCTGATATTTGATTTTGGGCTCAGTATTAGAGAATGCACTCTAAAATGAGTGTTTTGGTTTTTTTTCCCATATACCAATTTTTATTTGTATTTGCTAAAATGCAGTTACGTATTCAGTGTAGTCTACAGTGTAGAGCTGATCTGAGGGTTTGTAGTTGTAAAGCATAAGGAAGCTCTGCCAATCCCACCATACAAGTAATAAGCATGGAAAAATAATGCTTTTTGTCTTTTTCTTAAAGAAGACACAGAAACACACAACTTTAAATAGTGGTATTATGTTGTAAATTGTATTTGATTATGGAAAGATATTACATCTCCTTAAATGTATTGCAAAGAATTTGTGTAAACTTCTGTAAAACGGCTTCACAATAGGGCTTAATACATAACAGATGAATAAATGCAGTCCTCTTTAGTATATGACTTCTACTATACTGTTTTCATGCTCCAAACCAGTTATGAGTGGTCAGTTTAGAAGACAGAGTTAATACAGTACCAGTTCCGTAGCTGTGTAAATCATCCCAGTGTCACCTCTCTTCAATAGATGACTTTTTCTTATTTTGAGATGCTTGAAATGTGGGCAGGATAAGGATTTCATAAGAAATGCAATTATTCAAAGCTCTAAAAATAAAGCAGTCTTATTTTCAGTCTGACAGTCTGGATCTAGTTGACCATCGTTTACCAGTTGGCAGATCAGTGACTAATATGTGTGCAGTGCTGTAAAGGAGCAGGCAGCATACTGTGCATCGCCGGTGATCACAGAATCACAGAATGGCCTGGGTTGGAAGGGACCTCAAGGATCATGAAGCTCCAACCCCCCTGCCAGGCAGGGCCACCAACTTCCACATTTAAAACTAGATCAGCCCAGGGCCCTATCCAACCCAGCTTTGAATACCTCCAGGGATGTGGCATCCACCAACCTCTCTGGGCAGCTGTTCCAGCACCTCACCACTCTCTTGGTAAAGAACTTCCCTTAGACATCCAACCTAATCTCCCCTCCCTCAACTTAAAACCATTTCCCCTTGTCCTGCTGTTATCTACCCTTTCAAGATATTGATTCCCCTCCTGTTTGTAGGCTCCCTTTAGGTATTGAAAAGCTGCAATGAGGTCACCCCACAGCCTTCTTTTCTCCAGGCTGAACAAGCCCAGCTCCCTCAGCCTGTCAACCTCACTTGGGAGGTGCTCCAGTTACCTACCATCTTTGTGGCTCTCCTCTGGATGCTCTCCAACAGCTCCCTATCTTGTACTGGGGGCTCCAGACCTGGATGCAGTATTCCAGATGGGGCCTCACAAGGGTAGAGAGGGACAATCATCTCCTGTCCTACTGGCCACCCCTCTTCTCATGGAGCCCAGGAGCCCATGGAGCCCATTTGCTTTTTAAGCTGCAAGAGCAACTGCTGGCTCATGTACCTCTCCTACTGACTTGCTCAAGAGGTCTAAAGTTTTGTATATATACAGATGTGTTTTCTTTCTAAGTGGATAAGGCTGCTTCCTTCGTACTGGATTTGTTGAACAGCTCAATTCATATTCACCAGCTCAAACAGAGCTTAATAATGTGTGATTGTTACAGCTGGTGCATTTGTCTAATGTGATAGACTAATGTATTTTGCCTTGTAAATGCTGAACGCCGATCTGTCTTAAGAAGGCAACTCTGATTCACTCAGCATATGCTCCAGCCATGCTCTGTTGCTTCCTGACAATATTTTGCAGGCTACTTGTGAAATCCTTGGGGCATGGGGTATTTGGGAATCTTTTTAGCTTCCATTTGTGCCCTTGCAATGCTTACCATTTGTTGGCAGATCATGAATCAACTCCTTTATGTTGGTGATGTTGCATACATGAATGGGAAAGGAAAAGAAAGAAATTAATAAAATGGTATAGTGAAAAACTGAAGTGGTTCTTTTTAAATTATAGAACATTGGTAACATAATTTAGGAAATCAGATGCAATGTTGAAACAGTATTTGTCCAGCTATTCTTGAATTTAGAGATGTTATACTTTTGTTTAAGCAAAGTGATTTGTATTAAAAGTAATTTTTAATTAGTACTGTTGCAAACTGTAGAGCTGTGAGGGATGTTTCCAAAATGATATTCAAATTTTCTGTCTGACCCTTTAAGAAAGGAGAGACACCAGTGTGTCAATTTGTCTTTAAAGAAATATTTGTCCTCTTGCTCATAATAGATCAATGTATCATTAGTATAGTCCTGAAGATGTCACAAAAGCTTACCTCTATTTACTTTTCATTCTTTTCTTACTAACGTAGCTTAATTTTACTTCTCTTCATGAATTCATGTTGTTTTTGTCCATTTGGTTTTGAGATTTTGCAGCTTTCTGAAGTTTGTTTAAAACTTGTGTAAGCTTGAAAGCGCCAAGGAGCTGCAGTCCTTTTGTTAATCACAAAGTCATTCCATGTCTCCTCAACATGCTGTCAAAGTAAGTGTTCTGTTTCCATAGCAAACTCTGGGGTAATAAATTTTATCTGAATTTGGTTTTGTGCTCTAAAAACAAAACAAAAAAAAACCAACAATGACAACAAACATTTTCTGTGAAAAATATGTATGTAATCCTCTTACTAAGCTCGTCATATGGCATTTTTCTAATTTCACTTTGTTTTAGGAATGTAGGGCTCGATTCAGTTACCTTGACATAAAATCCTAATGTTTTCTGGGACGCTCAGAATACCTGGCATGGCAGATATGGTACAGAACCTGCAAGAGATTCACTCCTTCTGGAATCTACATCTAGAGTTCAGACGAGATTACTCACAGACAGCACACACCTACAATTTAGTTTGGTTTAGTTTGGTTTAGTTTGGTTTGGCTTTAGTTTGGCTTTAGTTTGGCTTTAGTTTGGCTTTAGTTTGGTTATATTTCAGTTAACCAGTTATGTTGGATGAGAAGCTGACATCAGTGATTAACAATATTGTCCACTGTCATGTTGCTAAAAATGGCCAAAGACAAATAATCAGAACAAGAGAAGTGTGCATTATGCACACTTCTTAGAATAGTCTCAGAGACTTTTTAAGTAGTGTGGTTCTGTGTTTATTTAGAAATCTCAGTGGTTTTTTTTTTTGCTTTTTTTTTTTTTGCATGCAGTCATGTATACCTTTAGCAACTTGCAAGTTCATTTCACAAGGACTTCAACAGCTCAGTGATGGATAAATAACCACTTCCTTTTGTTTGCTTGAAACTTATCACTTGCTCACTTCATTTGCTCTCTCTATTTATTCTTATTCCCTACTCACCCTGCCTGTGCTACCTAGGATTTTATAAAGCTTTTTTCACTCATCCCCTCAGCCCTGTCTTTTCTGGACCAAAGAGTTCTGGCATGCTTCATTGTTCCCTTAACAGAAGCCATTTCATGCCTTTGGTTGTTTTTATTGCCCTTTTCTTCCTTTCCAGATCTGCTGTATCCTTTTAATGAAAGGAAACCAGAACTGTCTCACGGCATTCAAGAGGCCAGTGAACTACAGCTATTTTATTACTCAGTTGTTTAGTCTTGTAAGGTCCTCCACATTTCTTCCTAATTGACCATTTTCTATAATACTTTCAATTTAGTACATTAGCAAATGTAATTGTCTCCTATGCACCAGAAGAAGCGACTGGTATGAATATACAAAACAGCACAGATCACAATATAGCTTTCTCTGGGAATTTGTCATTGTTTTTTCTCCTCACAAAGAGCTCACTCTTTGGGTTTTGTTTTTTTTGTTGTTGTTGTTTGTTTTGTTTTGTTTTGTTTTTTTAAGCCTCTTACATAATTAGTTACTTATGGAGGGATCTTCCATCCTATGTGATAACTCTCTAGGTTACCCAAAAACTTTTGATGAAGGACTTGAGAAAAGCTTTGATGCAGCATCCTTGTATTTATTTTGGCACATTACATCCTAGCTGAGTAGCTCACTAGGTGGATGAAAACTAGTTGGGCTATCAATCCAGGCATGAATGGTTTACTTTAAGGGATCTGTCCTGTGCCCTTGTCTTGTTTAGTTCTTCATCAGAATAAATCAGTCAGTGATGAAAGGCGTTCTGATCAAGTGGCCGACAACAAATTGGGAGGTACAGTTGTAGCATCCAGAGACTGGTCTGCCATTGAGAAGTGCCTACACGGGCTAGAGGAAGCAGATGACTGCACTCCTAAAGCTTGCAAAGGCAAATAATGCAGTCTTGGAATGGACTAACTTGGGTCATCACTACATCTTGGGCACTCACTGACTTGAGGAGAATATCTGCTAAGTACACATATAGTTTCAGGCAGGTGGCAACCTGAGTGTGAGCCAGCAGCACATCTTGGCAGCAAATAAGGCCAATGGCAACTTGGGCTTCATCACAAGGAGCGTGTCCAGTAAAGTGAGGGAAATGTTTATTCAGTTCTACTCAGCACTCATTAGACTGCATCTTAAAATATTATGCTCAGGTTTTGGGGCACCCCAATTCAGGAGAAGGTTGGCAGGCTGGTGTGTACCAGGAAAACTTGCTTTGTGAAAAGAGGCTGAGAAAATGAGGCTTGTTCAGCCTGGAGAAGAGATGGCTTTGGGGCACCTTGCAGCAGCTTCCTCGTGCCTAAGAGGAGGTTACCAAGAGGATTGAGGCAGGCTTTTTTGTTGAGATGGAGTTAGACTCTTTTTGAGGGTGATGTTTTTGCTTACTTAAGGGAGAACAAAATGTTCACAGTGAAAGTAATTAACCAGTGCAAGAAAATGTCTGGACAAGCAGTAGGGTCTTGATTCTTGAATGTTTTAATGAGGCAACTGGACAAAGCACTGAACAACCTGGTCTGAGTTTTAATGTTGATCTGCTTTGATCAGGATGTTGGATGAGATAACTTCTTGAGGTCTGTTTAGACTGGATAATCATTCTGCATTACTGATTTTCTGATAATTCCATATTTAGTCATATCCAACTCCTTAGCTGAAAACAAAAGAGAGTTTTTAAAAAAGTAATTATATTGTGGAGAATAAATTTGTTTGTATTGTCTATCAGCATTCACTTGACTGAATTCTTAAATTTTAATGCAGATGTAAGTAAAGAACAGTTAAAATAATATCATTTTTGTAAGCACTCCTTAGGAATGAATTTTCCTCATCTGCACTGGAAGAGTATTATATTATCGCCTTTTCAAAAGGTAAATAATTGTCAATTTTGTCATAAATGCAGTATAATTATTTTTGTAGTGAATTTGCATGCATATGTATTTATGTTGAAAATGTATGAAAAAAAAACACCAAACTCACATGCTACATAATTCTGTGTATGTAGCAGAAAAGGTGTAAGAAAACCTTTGGTGTTTACATGTTAGAGACAATTGCTAGCACTGGGTATTTTTACTCCTCTTTCCAGAAGTTTTGAATAACCTTTTGATTACATATCATTTTCCTGATGAGCTTATTTGTTGGTAAATTTATTCTGCATCTCAGATGCAGTGCATCTTACCTAATTTTAGCTACCTGAAAATGTACTTGTTGAGTTTAAAATAGTTGTCTAAGCACTCACTACAGGTAATAGAGATGATTCCTTATCCCTTAAACATGAATCATCCTCTCTGCCTTAGAAGCTTCTCTTGCAGTGGAATTAATCACTCTGTGGAAGCACACGTTCTCCCCTACAAACTAGGAAGAGAACATGGGCAGCGAACTCTTACACAAAGGCTAGTTTTGTATGATTATTTTGCAGATATCAACATCAACAGACTAATTCTTGTTTGGTGTGCTTTTTAACCTCCTCCTTCCCTTCTTACTTTCAACCCACGGTATATTGGCAGTCTCAGAGTTGTCAAACATAAGGCAGTGGGACAGAACTTCATCTTGGGTAACAGAATTTTACCAATATACTAAGAGCACATTGGAAATGCTCATACCTCCATTAAGCTTGCTTTGATATTTTTTTTTTCTAATCAGTGGTAAATTATGTTGGCTTATTCAATACAATATCTGTATCTGTATGGGATAAAAATATATATAACTAAATATCAGTAAGACAGTCTGTGGAAACTGTAGAAGCGATGTGTGCAAGATAATTCTCTGAACGTGTTCTGGATTGCCTTTTCTTTTGCTGCTTCTTCTGCTTAGAGTCTTGACACAACAGATTATCCTGTACACGTGCTTCTTTTCTTTTCCTTTTGTAATATGTGAGTCCTCTTCAGGACAGGTCAGATACATGGGCATATATTCACTACAGATTAAGTCAGATGAAGTGTGAAGTATTATTTCTTTAAAAAAAAGTAATTGAAAGAAAATACTGCAGTCTAGTAAGCAGAATTAAGCACATTTCGTAAGAGAAACCTTTATCAATTCACAGATGCCTATAAAAGCCCAGCTTGAATTGGTGGACTAAATGTAACAGTAACAATGCATAGCTGTCCAAGATTGTTTGGTGCTTAACAATTAGCTCAATAAATATAATATATTTGATGATTTATTTAAGGTATAAGACAGGAAAGGAAACAAACATCTGCATTATCAAGATTTATCTTTGTCACTTGTAAGTACAGTAAATGTTAAGTCAGGAGGATTCATTGGAACAACTGTTCATTTGCTGTTGTATATCAAAGTGTTGCTGCAGATTTCAACTAAGTAAATAAAGAAAATGGACAGTCGTGAATACAGCAAATGAATAGCTGTTTCTAGCCTTGTACAGTCTTTGTGTTCATTACACCTTGTGGGTGTTTGAGGATCATAAAACAATGACTTGATGACATTTTAAATGCTTCTTTACAGTATTAAAGAATTGTGCAGGGATTTTATTTATTTAGTTTTTTGAGAGGCAAGGGAAGAGGAAAAAGAAATCTTTATCATTAAGTGGTCGTAGAGATTAAGTCTGACTGTTTCAGCTTTCTGATTTTGTAAACTATAACAGAGACCTCAAAGCCATGAATATTTTCTACTTCTGTCTGGCTTTGTTGCAGGTTAGTGAATTTGTAGCTGAATTTCTTTATCCTGTGCGTACTTAAAGTGACAAGCCATAACAGGCCATCTCTTCATAGTGTCAAGAAACTTATAAATGATACTTTTTGAACTATTAATTTTGTAGTCAGAAAATATTCACTTTATCTTGAATTCTATGTTTGCTTTTTTGAATGTGTTGAATTCGGTAGTGAGATCTGAATTTCTGCAATACAGCTAAATATCTTATTGTGCATTATGATGCTTTTATGATATTTTTGTCTTGGAAGAAACCTAAGAGACTAAATTGATAGTCTTTTTCCTTTTACTTATGTTCTACTTTGTGCTCACTATAACTACTTATTGCAGTTCTCTATGTATATAGGGCATGGCAATATACGTTTTATGTATGAGTGTGTATAATTTTATAAGATTGTATATTATGTGCATGCATATAAAAAGCTTACCACACATAGAATTGAGGAGGAAAAAAAACTGTAGTAAATTGAGATGACAGGAATTCAGTAAGGCAAATAAGATTATGTAGCATGGAAGTAAGCTCATAGGAAGGTCTTTTAATATCTTAGACATTTACCAATTCTAGTGCCTTGTCTGCCAGCCTTTCTTTCTGTTTTAGTGTATGAAGAATGTGTCCATACAGTTTCTATTCTGAGTTTTCCTTCAGTGTTCTCATTTGTACATTTCAAAGATTTCTGATTCGTGGTGACTACATTATCAATTTTAATCAAGTGCTGAGAGATGATACATGTTCATGGCAAACTGATAAGCTGCACAGTGAGCAATCTTGCAGGACACACCATCTTTCTTCTTGTAATGCACCATGCTTTCAGAGTACGGGGACTGGATGCTTGCACTGCTTTTTTTGCAGGGCTCTATTTGAAAGTACATTTCAGACTGCAAGTAATGTGGGCTGACAGCTTCCTCTGCAAGTCTTCCTCTAGGAGAAGCAACAGCAGAGTCTAGAGGACAGAGGATGAGGCCAGAATTCATTTTTGGTCTTTCTTCCTGAGCAGTGTTACTGACTTGCCATATCCTTTCCTGTATCTTGAATAGATCATTTTATTTCTCTATGAACATTTTTCCTTTCATTCTTTATTTTATCCATCTAGGCTTTAAACTTTCCAGGGCTGTCTTTTCTTAGTTTTTGCGGTCCTCAGAGCAGTGGGTTCAATTGCAGTTGAAGGCTCAAATACAAATAATAATTTTGTAGCTATACCTTTACAACATAAATGCTTGCACAATTTCCACTTTTTTAAAATACTTTTTTTTTTTTCATAATGCAAAAGACAATTTTCAAAAATATAATTCTTGGAAATACCTCATGTGTTTTATGACTGGAAGTCGCTTAGTTATGACACAGCTGCTTGGATGGAGTGTTTTGGTCCAAGCAGACAGCTTGTCAAAAGAATATGTGGCTCAAAATAGGATCTTAAATTGAGAAATACTAAGCACTACTAGCTCTGCCTGTAATAAAAAGAGAAAGCTAGAAAGAAGATTGTGAAACTTCCATAGCAGCTTTAGGTTGGTGAAATAAGTGGATTCCATCAGAGCTGTTTAAAAACCCCTCTCAGTAGGCTTGAGTCCTTGCAGTTGCTGACAGAGTTCCTAGAAAGCCTTGGAACTGTATTTATCTTCCTTCTGCACAGTGGTTCATGTTTAGGAGGCAGCCTGCAGCCCCTTGCAGGAGGAGTGGGAGGGGTGGCACCTGCCTTTCTGACTTCCTCACAGATTGTCAGCCCCATCTCTAGGGCCTTTTGCTGCACCTCTGGTAGTATGTGCCTGAACACAACACTTGCAGGAGTTTGTACAAATTTTAAAAGTACAGAAACTGGATTATCTGCAGTGATGTGTGATTTCACAAGAGGAGTTTGTAATTAAAATCATTTTAGATTCTGTAGATAGGAGAAGATTGGAGCACTCTCTAAATACATTCATATATTTATGTAGGTGGTTAAAGCAGGGTAATATAGACAGCCAAAACAGATGCTGGAAAACATGTATAACTTAAAGCAATTGTGTGTGACTATGCATATGTGGTGAAATGTATCTGCTTAGGATGAGTGTCGCTTCTGTTTCAGCCACTTGACTTTGCTAAGGAGCTCAGTGGCATCTTAAATCAACCTTTGCAGTGGAAAGGGAGGACAGCAGTTGTTATACAGCTCTAATTTAAACTGTGTTGTGTTTAATAGCAGCCAGCAAGGTAGTTTACAGGATCTTCAGGATTTACTCATTATAGTAATTCGGCATTAATTCAGTTGAAAACTTGGACAATAGCTTTGGTTATAATCTAAAACGAAGGAATGGTTAAAAGAATGATAAATATATTTTTAAAGGGAAGCATTAGAAGGGTTACAATAAATGGAAGGAGTAGATGCTAGAAAATATACAGAATTACATATACTGATTTCTGTTACCATTAATAAGTTTGATGTAGTAGAACAGAGCTACACGGTGATCAGTAAAATTCTACAGCAGATCAGTCTTGGGCAATTTTCATTTCTGTGCAGCCAATTTAGTTGGTTTAAATCCAGCTTACTGAGGGGATAGCCAACTTGCTTCCTATGCCTAAATCCTTCTACCACTTCATTACTGTTTCATATATCTTAATGTACCTTTTTTATCACAAGGCTATTGTTTAAGAATCAGATTCTCTACTGATGTGTTCTTGGTAAGTCCTGTAAAGTAAACAGGCCCCTAAGAGAAGATAGTAATGATACAATTTTGTAAAAGCAGGCTCTAGGTCTAGGCTTTTTGAGAAAATTGTTGCAAATTCACTTGTCTTGTAATACTTATAGGTGGAGTTAAACAAAAAAAAAAAAATACAAAAAAAAAGTAATAATAATTAAAGGCCAATGTAATGGTACTAAACTAGCTCCATTTTTTTTATCCTTACTGAGAGTATCTTTTAAAGGAAAACTTGTGGATTTTCAGGCGACACTGACAACAAAGAGAGATTTGGTGAGGTTCAGATAGTGCTGTGGCACCATTCCTTTACATGAGTTGCTTGGCTCTTAAAGATCACCTGAATAGTCTGTTGATACTAAGGGAGAGATCAATTGGTGATGTTCAGCTTGTGATTTTCTAAGCAAAATAGCTAAGGATAAGCAAGACATTTCACAAATACAGTTCACACTATCAGCCTGACCCCTTCACACTTAAGGCTTTATGTCTGATTGAATGTCCCTGTCAACATTTGGGATGTTTTATGTTGTGTTGCACTGTTTGGTCTTATATACACCTTGTAGTCTTTCTAAATTCTAGCATATTCATAAGATTTTACTTTATACATCCCAGATCAATCAACTTGTTAAATTAACAAAGCTTTGAAGTTCCTTATCCAGGAAGATGAGAAATTCCAAGCTGTTGGTGAAGATACACAGAATATTTTAAATGACACACAGAAAAGTTTGCTCTGAAGCAATTATGCAAGGCTTCGGATTTGTCAGTATTTTTCTCCAATTGATTTTTGCTATCATTTAGCATATCCATTTTGATGTATTGAAAACAAGAATAGGAAAGGCATAATAAGTCTTGCAAGTCATGGATTCCTAACTGATGTATTTTAAGAATGTACTCAACATGCAGTATTTATAGATAGCACTGTAAGTTGACTCTGTTCTAGTGTGAGAGACTGAAAATTGAAACTATTGGACAGTCTTGAATGTACATATTTTTATCCTTTTCCATCAATTAGCTATATCCTGGATATCATTTTGGCTAGAGAGAAACCAAAGTAGATGATCTGTATTGTATAAGAACACTGGGCTTGGTTGAGCCACTGTGGGAAGGGATCGGTAATTTCAGGTTGACTGACTGAAATAAAAATGCGGACAACTACCTTCTCTAAATCACAGGACACAAGTTACAAGTAGACATATAACATCTTTAGGTAATTTATTGTAGATTGCTCACTGAATTCCACAATAGCTGGCTGTAGATTTTCAGCAAACTGAATTTGAAGGAGTTGTCATCACACGCTCACAATTATTGTTATTGTTGATTGAAATGTATTCAAGTTGAATCTACACTTTCAAGCTTGTTTTGTGTATGTAAAATATGCTTTGTAAAAATGCAAGGATTTCTGCCTCTACTTTATGGTAGGCAGAGAAACAGAGAGTTTTCTATTCTTCTGACTTTTTTTTAATTGTGATCCTAATTCAAGTTGATGTAGTTGATGTATCATTTATTTTCTTATTTACTTCTACAGAAATCCAGATTCCAGGGTCAAGAACAATGTTTTCAACTGTGTGCAATCTGGGGGAGGGGGGGGGGAAATCTCTGCACTCTGTAGAACGAGAATAGTAGCATTTTCTTTTCTTGGAAGTTTTGGCATCACTGGTACAGTAATATTTCCTACACTGTAAAATGACATGAGAGCACATAAATTGCTCACAGTATTCTAGCATTTCAAATGCATGCACAGGAATGCTATTGATATTTGTAGAAGAACTAGGCTGATCCTTACAAACCTCATCTCATTAATGGTGTGGGGAGAAGATTTTTTGGTAGAAAAAAGTTTGTTTGTTTTTTTTTTTTTTTTAATATTTATATACCTGAGAAGTTCTTATCTTTATTCTGTTTGTTTATTTGTTTGTTTATTTGTTTGTAAACTTTACAACTTGGCTATATGTTTTCCTTATCTTTTCAGTATTTTAAGTGTTACAGCTTTACAAGCAGTTACTCACACGGTAACAACTATGACATTGGTATCAAGTCCGTCTACATCCTAAAACATAGTTGTGTGGATAAGGTTTTACTTTATCTTCTCAGATGTCTTCAGATCTAGGAGTTGTCTATTTTTTTAATTATAATTTATGCTTTCTTTTCCTCCTTATTGACTTTAACTAAAACATCTTCACCCACCACTTTTAAGTGTGACTACTAACCTGCTGATTAAGGGACAGAAAAAGAAAGAACAGAATGCATTCTACCAATATGGCATAACACAAAGAGCTGTACAGATATGATTTTAGAAGCACAATATTGGGAAAAAGAAAATGCTCAGTATTAAAATGTACATTAAAAATATGTATAGAAAAAACCATTAGCAGGAAAGTAGATTCTAGCCTATCTGTTTTATCATGGGGTCCCTTGGGAGTGCTGAAGTGCTCTCAGGCTGTTTTGGTGTTGCCCAGATGGTCCCAAATTCTGATGCAGCATGATAGGATTTTCTTCTCTGTTTTTATGATACTCTGTCTACCCACAAAATGAAGTGTCCTTTGTTGTAGGATTGAGCAGGGAATACCTTATTGGTGAGTAGTCCTTTCAAATTCTGATTTGCTGCTGTTGCTCACAATCTGCTTGTTCCAGATGCTTCTTGATGTATTTGCACTTTCTGATAATCTACAGGTTGTTTGTATAGGTTTTCTTTAGCACACAAAACCTGTTTTGTTCCTTGAGCCAGGTGGTTGACTGTATTTCATCTGCTTCTGCCTCAGCAAAGAGTTAATATTCATAGGCATATGCTAACAGCTATCTTATCTAGGCATAACCATGCTAGCTGCTACTGAGAGTGAAGTAAAGGAACGTATTTTTTTTTTAATCTTGGCTAGTGTGTCTTCCCATGCTGAAACTGTTCTTTGTGGGGATTTCTTGGGGTCTTAAAATCTGAAAAGAGGTGATGAAGCAAAAAAACTACCACCAACAACACCAAAATATATATAGACAAATTGCCAGGAAAAGGTGATATTCACTTGAGGGCTCTAAGGTAACTCAAGAATTAAGTACCTGAATAGCTAAGGATGTTGTTGCGTGTAACCTCTTGAACTACGAGTGCTAGAAGGCTGGAAAGCACCCAGTCATTCTGCCAGATTTGTAAGGGCTGTTGGGGATGTTCATGAGCTAGAGACCAGAAGTATTTGCTAGGCAATTAATCTGAAACTATATAAAATATTATAAAAATTAAATAAATAGTTTTTTCTGAAGTTTGGCTCGTTTAAAAGGAAAGTAATTCATCATAATTTTGTTAGAATTCCTGGAAGCAGCTTGTGTAATTCTGGTTGATATTTGCTGAATTTTCCTAAAGATTTTAATAGGAATTTCCATTTCCTAGAGCTTTTAAAGACAGCCAACGTTGAATATGAGGGAAGTTATTGCATGTTGAAAAAGCTGCTTAAAAATATGAGAAACAGGTAACATCAATAACTAGTGAGTTTACTGTTTAATGAGTTTACTGTAGAGGTAGCTCATCAAAGTGATATCTAGCAGTGGGCATGTGTTGTTCAACACATCCTGAAATGACGTGGAAAAGGAAGTGAATAGTGGAATGACACAGTTTTGTGAAGATGCTAAGCTATTCAAGATAGGGAAATACAAACTGTGTCTGCAGAAGGATCAGCAAAGTTGAGCACTTGGATAAAAATCCACATGGATTAATATAAAATGATGCACTTACAGAGAAGAAGCAGGGAAGGGGGCAGGGAGGTAGGATTAAAACATCCCAGCTTCACACGTGAAAGTGAGTTCAAAGTCCATCATTTTATTACATTCTGTTCCTTACAAGCAAAGAGATAAGGGACAAATTGGGAAGTCTTGGAGAGAATGGATGAAGCTGGAATCAAACCCAGTGTAAAGAGGAATAGCATGAGAAAGCAAGAATGGTATGTAACATGCTTCAAATGAAAGATACAAAAGGGTTTGTCAAGCAGGCAATTTATGATTTCCACAGATCTTCAGAGATGTCCAGGTGTGTTGAATGAGTGAATGAGGAGACTTTGTGCTCTTCCACCAGCTTTCCATTTGAGAGATGCAGCTGTGAAAGGAGTCCCAGAGGGATAGCTATGCTGGTTCCATAGTGCAGTCCTAGCTGCTGGACATTGTTTGCAGCTATGAAGGTTTTGAGTTACTGTGCCTGGAGATGTTCAAGAAATGTTCAGATGTTGTACTAAGGGACTTGGTTTAGTGAGGAAATATTGGTGATGGGTGGACGGTTGGATGAATGATCTCAGAGGTCTTTTTCAACCTTGGTGATTCTAGAGATGCACTTCACACAGTGTTGTAT
This sequence comes from Lagopus leucura, assembly GCF_019238085.1. Taxonomy (NCBI): domain Eukaryota; kingdom Metazoa; phylum Chordata; class Aves; order Galliformes; family Phasianidae; genus Lagopus; species Lagopus leucura. Next base: position 21,412,162 of record NW_024962263.1, read on the forward strand.
GGTATTTATTCTGCACTCCAGCTCTTATAAAAGAGTGAGACATGAGGTAAAGAGGATCTGTGCAATTTAGTATGATATATATAAGTAAGCTCCTTAACTGTAGGAATTAGTGAAGAAGTAGATTAGTCCTGAGATTACACCAGTAACAGAACTGTCTATCCTACTTCAGGTTCAGAGTCATGGGAGATGTTAAGAGTACTCAGTGTGAATCAGCTAGCAATTAAAATTTAAGTAGGAGTAATAAACAGTCTATTTTGGCATGAAACCTTAGTGAATACAGACTTTGAAGGCTGTGCTATTGTCTTGTTATTTCTGTTTTTGAACAGGTGTCCTCGGACATGGCTGTTATCAATCCCATCTCTTGTACTACAAAATATGTTTTTATTTTTCTCATTACAGTTGTTGATGTTGAGGGGAATTACTTACTAATGGTTTCTGGTGGATTGATCCCAGCTAGCAGCTAAGCCCCTGCTCAGTCATTTTACACAACAGCACACCCAGTGGAATGAAGAGAATCAGATGGGCAAAAGCACGAACACAAACTAGTAGACAAAGTCAGTTTGATAAAGGAAAGAAAACCAAATAATGTGAAAGCAATCATTCATCGCCAGCCAGCCCCCAAGTAACAGCTACCTTGGAGAAATCCCCCCCAGTTGTGTTGCTGAATGTGATGTGATGTGGTAAGGAATTTCATTTTGGTTGTTTCATGGCAGCTGTTCCAGCTGTGTCCCCTCCCAGCCTCTTGCTCACCCTTAGCCTACTTGTTGTGAGAAACAAGAGAGATCTTGACACTGCTCAGCAGTAGCTCAGCCCACTGTTTAGGTAACAAATCCAAAGCACAGCACTTCTGTGTAAACACCTATGAAGAAAATTAACTTCATCCCAACCAGACCAGTACATGATGTCACCTCCAGCAATCAATGACCACTGAATGAAAAGAAATACGAAGCAAACATTCCATAATTTTTCAGTATCACCTTCTCTCATGATGTGTAGATCAAACAAAATTTTAAGAATTCACTGTAATAGTGCTTTCAAGTTTTGTTTTTAATTGTGCATTTTGTTCTGAATGCCTGAGGGTATTGGCATTGTTGCTGAAATAAGAGCTCTCATTCCCTCAGTAACACAGTATTCATCTTCTGGGTTCCACAAATAGGGCAATTTTGCTAGATTTGTGAATAGACTTTTCAGCAAAACTGAAATCAATTATTGTAAATTCTCATGCTGAGATCTGTAAAATATTGGCAGGAGTATGAATTTTTATGTTGGTTTTTCTTTGTGATCACATTGCTGACTTCAGCTGTGAAATATTTTCATAAATTTTTTAGGAGGTTGCACAGTTTTCAAATGATGTATGCTAACTGGTATGGGAAAATTCTTATGGATTTAGTAGGTGGTTTCAGTGCCAATGATGTTGGAACATGTTCCAAGCCAGCGTGTTTTATCTCTCCTAATTATTCATTTAATTGCAATAATATGTCAATAGAGAAGGGGGTTGGGAGCATTTAACTGGAGAGTAGTCAGTCTTCCTGGGTTTGATTATTTGAATATTTATAGAGCCCGTGTGGATGCTGACTCAAGTTAAAGAAAAAAAAGCAAGTGACATACATTGATATATTGGGCATCTTTTCTTTGCCTTTTTTTTCAGAAGCTCTTTGGGTCAAATGCTGAAGCTTTCCTCTCATGCGCTCCTTCTGAGTTGTACTGCTAAAATCACTGGAAATTTTGTGAGAATTTTTGTTTGATATTTATGAAGAAAGGCTGGATAGTGACCTGAAATATTTGAAATTCAAATTATTATAAAACAAAACTACCTTATTTTATGATGTTACATGAGCAAACAGTACCTACAAGGATCATATTGAAGTAAAATATCTGTAATCATCATAGATAGATGAAGCTCTAAGCAAGCCAGGTTTGGCTTCTGGCATTCTGTCATTGTTAATGCAGACAGTGAAAGTACCTTATGCAGCCTTAGGAAGAGACCTCATATTGACTACTGTCAGTATAAGATCATTCATTTTGCTTTTTTGTTGGAGAATGGGAGATATTTTGATCAGGCTTTGGCAGGAGTAGAAAGTCTCTAAGGAAAAAACTTCAAGCTGCTATCTTTGGATTGTTGCAGGAGATGCCTTTTTGAGTCAGGTATCTGTGAAAGAGAAGGGAGGAGAATTTTATATATGTTGCCTGCATATGTGCCAATATTTGTCATTTCCATTTCAGGTTTTATATGTTTATCTGTAGGATTTTAAGGAAGGATAGACAAGGAGGCTGTTAAGGAAAATTTTCAGATAAAGCTCTTTGTTTTACAGTATAGCTGTTTTAATTCTTTCCTGTGACATCTTTTATGTCTTCTATACCAATTTTGTTAAGAGAAGGGGGAAAATGGAAAGTTTATGGTTTTCAGAACCTGAATTTATACTTTGTCTGAAATCTGCAATCAGGAGATTGCTTTTCATCCATTTTAAACCAGAGGATTCCTTCCCATCCATTTTGGAGACATTAAATACTGTGGTTAAACTAACTGAGAATACAACAGTTCATCACATGAGAAGAAAAGGGGGGGGTCCCTTTCTCAGTTAATAAAGAACTTGATGGATCTACCAGCAAAGAAAAATCCCAGAAAGAAAATAGAGCCTCGGCTCTTTGGGAAGCCCCTGTGATGAGCTAGAATGGATAGAATACTGACTCTATCCCTCATATCCCTGTCCCCTAATTGAGCTTAAGTCTTTGCAAAGATGCTTAGAATATAATGTCCTTTTCAACTAACCTGTTTTCTCATTTAGTAATTTCCACATAGGAGGTATATGCTTTAGGATATTTAGGATATTGTGAAAACTACTTAAGCAATCAGAAGAAATTTTCTTCTTTGAGATATTTGCCAGGATCTGGAAGATTTTCTTCCCCCTTGATTCATGAACTCAAGAGATTAGCAATCTTTTTTTTTTTTTTTTTTTTTTTATAATCCTTACTGAGACATAAATTGTATCAAACTGCCAGCAAAGACAGAACACAATGATCCCTCTGTAAAAGGAATCTACAGTTGTTCTGTGTGCAGGAGAAGGCAAGGCACATCTTCATGTACTTCCTGTCCTGTTTCTCTGTCACAGAGCTGAAAGATTTACTTTCGTTACAGATGTGATGAAACAGTAAGTATCTGAGCTATAATGCTGAAAAGTTTATTGCATTATTAGTAGGTACATAGATTGCTGCCTGGAGCCAGTGATGTCTCAGTTGTGGATCACATCTCCAGTTTGATTTTACCAAAAGGGTGCAAATAGGTCATCTTTCTGCTGATAATTCCTTGAATGCCAAAATCCTCAAGCAGTGAAAGCATCTTGGTTAGCCTTTAACAGTAACGTGTGTGATAAGCAGACTGAGCAAAGTCTCAAATAGTTGAATTGGCTTAACTAGTGTCAAGTTAGTGGAAATGATTATTTTGGCTATTTTTTATATACATTCTAACAGGAATATTTGAAATGCATGTTATTAAATGGTAGTCATGCTGCAGTCTGTAACAGGATATTGTTGTTATAGGAAGCAAAAATTATTTCTAGATGCACAATTGCATATTGAATTGTTTTTAATTGATTGGTTCTTATCCAAGGCTACTTCCATGTCGTTTTATGGTTCTCCAGATTAGATCTTTGAGCCAAATTTGATTTCTGTGCAGTAAGACCGCATGACCTACACTTTTATGATGAATGTTCTCGCTCATTAATAATTCACTGTATGGGGAAAACCCACTGGGGAGTACATATTCTTTACCGTAATACCTTTTAATTAAAGAAACTTATTTGAATTTTCTGATTCCACTGATGAAATGCAACTGCCAGCATAATTGGTAGTTCTTCTTTCTCCATAGGCTTTCAGACTTTCTGGAGCTATTTTAACATATCTGTATATTCTACTCAGATAGGAATAATGCAACAGTAGACTATGCAAGCAACATTAACGACGTGACCTTTAAAGGAATGTCAAGCTAATATTTTTAAAAAATCTACCTCTTTAAACCGGATTTTTTCTTATCTAAACATACATTAAAAAGAACCAGAACCTGTTAAAACAATGCAGTTAAAGTTGGAAAAGGAATTAATTGCTTGGTTTACAGAAGAGCATGCAGCTTTTTCAGTTCTAGGGCTTTTTCGGTGTAAATGTGCTGAATGAGGCATGGCATTTCTGTTATGGAGGAGAATAAGTTCATTGAAAGGTGATGCAGCCACGGCAACTGACAAAGAGTGAGAACGTCATCAGTGAATTCTGCCACCAGAATACCTTTGCCAGTAATGTCTTCATGGCTACACCCTTGTAGGTCTGTGTCCAGTATGATTGAAGTCCATGTAAAACTGCACTTCCAAAATTAAATTTTCAAGTGAAACTATAGCATGTGACATTGCTGTTTCCATATGTGAGGATAAATAGCGTATATACTTCTTTGTTTTACCTAAGGATTGATATGTAGTATAAAATGTTAGCCCTTCCCAAGGTCTCTCTGTGCTGCCCAATGGTGTCTTGTGGTGGGGCCATTGGAGCTGGCTGTGTCTGGCACAAGGCTGCCCTGGCTTCACCTCACATGCATAGGGGAGAGGACATTTTATTTTGTATCTACAACCTTATTTCTTCTTTTTCCCCAAAATGAGGCACATTTTTCAGCTTCTCTTAGAAAGACAACTGGGAAGGAAAAAAAAAAAAAAAATCAAACTCCACATAGAATTTTGCCAGTGTTATTAAGTATGGGAATACATGAATTATTTATGTCCAACTTTCGATATGTTCCCAGCAGGCTGGTAGTATTTTACCTGTTCATCTATGAATGATCATCTAAGGTTTAAATTTGGTTCTCTCAGGAGCATGTATATGCTCTGACTTACAGAATCTCATTTGTTTTTCTCTGACGCATGTATGAAATAGCAGGAAACTATGGGAATCAAATACAACAGATTGTGTTATAGTTATATACGCAGCCACGGTGTACTCTGTTATGTTTCTTAATTTTTATTTTTCTTCTATTTGCTATAGTTCTCCATTTGAATTTAAGGCTAAGCTCCCTTGCATTAAAAGCTTAACATCATCAAGTGTAATTTGTGAGGAAAGATGAAAATAATTGGAGTAGCTTTTTCTAGAAAAGAGAGCCCAGAGTAGAGGAATGTTGTGATCATGTGTGCTAGTGATGAAGTAATTTGATTTCTGTGTGTGTTTCGGATGGTACAGGACATGCTGAAGTTGTACTGGGAAAAGCATGTTAACTAGTAAAGCAAGCTTTCTGCAAGTAAGGTGGGTAGAATCCCAGAACAGACAGAGGAGGCCATGGGAAGCTTCAGATGCTCCAAGTGACTTAGAAAAAAAAAAAAAAAATCTGCATCATTGGGAAGTTTTGTAGTGAGATAGGGAACTTGCAGCCCCATCTTCTGTAATTCTTATGTACCAGCAGTTTTAAGCCCTGTTAAGACTTGAGAGTACCTGACTTCTTATACTGAAGACCAGACTGAATTAAAATGTATTCCTAATCTGATCAAATGGACTAGTTCAATTCAAATGCTGGCTGCTCCATTAGTGTTGAGTAATACTATTCCTGATTCATGTATGATTCTTTTTGAACATAACTGCCTTCGGTACAGTAACTTCTCTGTCATATTGCAAACTCAATTCTCTGTTTTCTTTGTATATGATTTTTCTCATATGAATTTGCATAATGCAAAAACATTGAAGTGCATTACATTAAAAGCTCAGCTGGCTAAAGTCACGCTGAGATTCAGTGTCATGTTATTAAATGCAATTTGTTACAATCTTGCACCCTCAAATAATTGTAATAATAAACTGAACTAATGAGATAGAAATTGTATTTTGTCCAGAAGAAATATTTTAGGCAGAATGCCTTTTCTTTTACTCATCGTTTTAAGCTATATATTAAAGGACAAAAGACAAACAACAAGAAAAAGCCAAAAATCATGGGATGCATGAGTTGACTGTAGAATATTAGCATTGCTCAGTCCAGATATTGAGCCTATTTTATTGAAGCAAATACAGTTGGTTGCGTTATCAGATTTGTTTTCTATTTAAATTGATTTTTGCAGAATTTCAAATAGTGCTGTAGTGATATACCATGCCTTTTTATTTAAAAAAAGTGTTTACAAAAAGCTTCTGAAAATTAAAATGTAATAAATTTAATGCAGTTCCAAAACAAGTTTGGGATAGCAAGAGGCAGTGTGTCATACTGATATTACTCATTATGAGCATAGAGAACCTAACAGCAATAGGAAACAACCGTACCTCAGTGGGCCTCATTTGGATTTGCTCTCAGAGAGTCTCACGGACAAAAAACAGCCTTGAGTTCAGGAATTATGCTTAATTAGATATATTTCCAATTAACGTAAATCTAAAATTATTGATTCTAGTAATGAGAAACTAAGAAAACAAGCAATGAAATGAACACAAGGAAAAGACTTATCTCCCCCCATCCAACTGAATGAACACAAGGCATGTCTGCCCATCCTGATGACAGTTGGCTGAATATGAGCCAGCAGTGTACCCAGGTGGCCAAGAAGGCCACTGGCATCCTCACTTGTATCAGGAATGGTGTGGTGAACAGGACTATGAAAGTAATCCTGCCCCTGTACTCGGCATTGGTGAGGCCTCACCTCGAGTACTGTGTTCAGTTTTGGGCACCTCAGTACAGAAGGGCCATTGAGGTGCTGGAGCAGGTCCAAAGAAAGGCAACAAGGCTTGTGAAAGGCATAGGGAATATGCCCTATGAGGAGAGACTGAAGGAACTGGGCTGTTTGGGGAAAAGAAGGCTGAGGGGAGATCCTATTGCTCTCCTCAAATACCTGAAAAGTGATTGCAGCAAGAGCAGGGTTGGTCTCTTCTCACTGGTGACAGGTGACAGAACAAAGGGAAATGGCCTCAAGTTGTGCTAGGGTAAGTTTAGATTGGATATCGGGAAAAACTTCTTTACAGAAAGGGCTGTTAAGCACTGGAATAGGCTCCCCAGGGAGGTGGTTGAGTCACCATCCCTGGATGTGTTTAAAAACATTTGGATGTGATGCTCAGGATTTAGTGGAGGGTTGTTAGAGTTAGGGAGATATGGTTAGGTTGTGGTTGGACTTGATGATCTTTAAGGCCTTTTCCAACCTGAAAAATTCTATGATTCTTCTTCCATGTTATACTCTTTACCTTTGGTGAGGTGATGGGTGAGCTCTTCCCACACAGGTTACCAGGTTTTCCTTTCCTCCCCACAAGAAACTCTGCCAGTTAAGTATTGGCCAATATGGATTGCTGCAGTACAGAACAATTGTATCTCTGGAATGTTACCAGAGCTAAGTTGAAGTTTTATCACTTCTGTTTATTTGCTTACAAAAAGGGAGTCATATGAAAATATGTAGCTGCTTTAATTAAAAGTAATATTTTATGATAGTAATCTTGTGCTTCAACATGTCAACTAATCTAGCCTGAAATATATGGAAATTTCACTTTGGAGAATAACCATTTTATGAATAATCTGCTTTTTTATGTTTTTACTGTATGTAAGAAAGCTAATCTTCTGAGCTTCAGGAAGCTTTTGAAAAAGACTTCCCATCTAGACTGAATGAATGTTCCTGGGCAGTACTGAAACTTAGATCCAAACTTCTATAGAATGTAATCTCCCTTCTTATAGAGCCCTGCTTTCCCTGTCAGGGCGATGTGCTGATTTTTACTCTGTGACCTGAATTTTGTATGTTGCTGTTAGCCAAGTCCCCTTAACTTCTCTTCAAACTTCGCATTTCTTTCCATTAAAATAAATAAATAAGTAATATCTGTCTTCATAAAAACCTGAGTTAAGTAAAGTGGGACAGAGCCAAGGCATAAGGTTTTGCCATTGATGTGAATGGTGATTGCTGTGGTCTTTAAGTGGAGGTATTACAATATAGCTTAGCCTCCAGAAAAAAATGCATTGTCCTTTTCAAAGAAGGAAAACTAGTAATTCCTGCAAGTAGTACAAGTCTTGTTTTGTAACATCTCAAAAATGTCTTAACAACTGGTGTGCTGAGTTTTTTGTTTGTTTTTTTTTCAAGAATACTCTGATAAAATATTTTCAAAATCACCCTGTAGACTGGAATAAAAGCACAGTCACCAAGCTTAAAATACAATAGATACTAAATAGTCAATTGAATTAGGAAGCCAGCACTGGAATTGTTCTATTTCTCTTGTATTATCAGTTGGTTTACTGTTTGCAAAGCACTTCATGATTCATTATTTTCATGGTACTGTAATTTAGTGTTGGATGCTGCCACTGGAATACTTTATGAAAATCACAGCTGTAAATGATTTGAATCCTCTCCAAATGTACTGTGGTGCATATTTTAGAGTAAGACTGGGAGATATATTTTGCTTTAAAATGAATTTTAAAAATTATTCAGTCTGAAATAAATCTTTTTTTTTGATGTTGTTTCTCCATAAACTGCAGAAGCTATGCCTGTTCCAGACCAGCCCTCGTCTTCTGATAAGACAAGCTCCCTCAGTCCTGTGCTGAACACATCCAACGGTGATGGCTCTGAAACTGAGACAACGTCTGCCATTCTAGCATCAGTTAAAGAACAGGTATGCCAGAACTATGTTTGCGTGTTGGAAGAGAATATTATGATTTGGTGGTTTTACCAAGGTTTAGTAGGCAGTACATGAATAATTTCATTAGCAGATGCAAGTTGTAAAGAGCACAAAATATTTATCTGTGTCAGTATGCTTCCATGTACTGTCCTAGGAATAGCTTCAATGTAATTAAAGTGTTGATTTCCTCCTTCATATTTAGTCTTTATTGTGGACATTAGTTTTGAAAGATGTCTCATTTTCTTGTTGGTGACTTATGTGTGGAGTTCTATCGTGCTGTTTAAGAACTACTGACAAAAAGTAGCTTTGAGAAAAGTTAGTTATTCCAGTTATTTTAGGTAAAAGATTTAAGGTATAGCAAGATTTTAAAGTTCATTATATGCTTGTTTTTATTCTTATTGTATGCACAGTGTGGAATGAGATTATTGTAGAGCAAAATTGGGCAGAGAAAGAAGCTTTTGGCCTTGGAGTTAAAATCAGAAGCATTAGCAATATTAGAAGGAAAAAGACCTTTTGAGTGACACTCTGCATGATTCTAGAAAGACAGTTTGGGATGTTTTTATGTTAATTTTGGTGGGTTGATTGTCTTAGATTTCGCTTTATTCCTCAAGAGATGGTTTGTATTTGCTTCGTAAAACACCTAGTCTCCACTGCTGCTTCATTTGCTTCAGCTGTAGCATCAGGTATCCTGGAAAGAGACATAAATGGTTGTTTCTGGTCAGATTTCTTCTTCCTGTAAGCATCTTGGTTGTTCCTCCCATTATAAAGTAGTGATCTTAGCAGCGTAAGATGTTCACTGCTTCGTTAGTGAAATTAACATGAATTTGGTTTATGATGTCTAATACCATTGCAATAATAGCTGTTGCATCGTTGGGCATTTAAAAAAAAAAAAAAAAAAAAGCAACAAGTGATCTTGTGCTTATTATTTTGTTTGCTATGTATCAGTTCTCTCCTTTGGGTGTGTTAGAGGTTATTCGTATTTTCAGTTTTTGAAAAGATGAGTGCAAGAAAGAAAGGTAGTAAAATGGAGTTGTGTTTTAGGATTTATGCCACGATGTTGTATCAGATTTACCCACAGATTGTTTGCATTTTTTCTTCCAGGACAGTAGTGTTGACTGAGCTTGAATCATTGTTTTGACTTCAGACAGGTGTTTCAGACTGTGTTTCTATATTGTTACCATGAAAAGTATCTCTCTTAGCTATTGGCTTTCTGATGTTGAAAAAATATACATGGGCATGGAATTGGTAGATGCGTGTACTTATCTGTTGGAAATACTGTATTGAGTAGTGAGAAGTTGCTTTTCTGTTGCTGAATTTTGTGATCATTCTGCTAGAATGTGATTAGTCATGTAATTTGCAACTGCACAAAAATAAAAAAAAAAATCTTCCCCTACACACAAAAAAATTATGAAATTATGAATTTTGAATATTTATGAATATTTATGAATGTACTAGAGGAACTTGGCAATGAAACCACAAGCCAAAAAGGATTTTAAATGGAAAAGAAAATTAGCAAATTTATTTGTGATTCCTATGAATAACCAGCTAACCTATGCTATTGCTGTCTAAAAAGGTAATCAATTGTGTCATTGTGATACAGGGTAAAAATGCAAAAACTTCACTGGTGTTCTCTCCAGTGCATTTGTTTCTTGACAGGTGATCTGTGTACTAAGATACTTTCATAAAGTACTAAGCTTAAAAGTTAGACTAATTTTGGGGAGTATCTCAATGCATTCCTCAGAATATATGGTGACTTCAGGAAAGTCAGTTTATGACACATGTTTATGTTCAGCCATGCTGCTGGGAAAGCCATGTAATTTAATTTACTTTGTAGTAAAGGTTTGAAATAGCAAATTGATTTGGCTTTCTATTTCTGTTTTCTGTTCCTCGTAATATTGTATGTTTTGATAGGCTTCTACGTTTTGTTGGAACAATTCTAGGCTGCTCCTGCCATACTTAAAGCAGATGAAATGTATTACATCAATTCAGCATTAGGGAAATAGATTAAGTTTCTATCTGCCTGTTGAGATGTCTAGCCCTTGCTTTTTAGAAGGAAGGATGAATGAATGATATCACTACTTGGTATGGGTCTTTTCTTTATTATTCACTGTAGCCCAGAAAGAAACTTGAAATTCTGAGAATTGCCTGTGTTTGCATGTTGTGTGACTGCATGAGAGTCAACTGAGATTTATGATACTGAGTACTGTAATGAGCATTTTTTTCTTCGAAGAGGGCAGGATATATGGAAGAAGGCACAGAGAAGTCATAGATGTGACATTTGTTTCTTTTAATTTTTATGTGAAACATAAATGATTCATTGGAAAAATCTGAAGCTTTGCATTTGAAGATCTATGTGCTGTATCTTACTTTGAGGAACAGATTTATGGGATCTAAAAACAATTTTGCCTTTAACGTGAAGTGGCACTCAAACTGTTGTGAATTTAGCTACATGCTTTTCAAGATGGGGATTTGTGACAAAATAGAAGTGGAAGCCTCTATTTTGTTGCTGAGGAGTTATGTTTATTTTAAGGAATCCTAAACTACTTGCTTTAATACATTAGACATTTTGTTTTTGCTTAACACCTTCTCAGGCATACTGAATAAACTCATGTTTCAGACCTTTGAGGTGAAATTGAGAAGAAGTAAAGGATAAGGGGTGTAAACCCAGGTTTTTTTCTTGTTTCAAGCTTCTTCCAGGTCATAGGCACTGCTGGAGGTGACGTCAGAATCACACACCATATTGTTAAGAAATCTAGGGATGCCAGACAGTGAACTTTACCTTTGATATTTTCAAGCTGTCCTCATCAGGAGGAGGAGTTATCAACTTCTCTAAAGTGAAAGCTGCTTTTTCTTTCATTGATTGTCATCTACTTTTGTACCTGTAAATATTGGAAAAATTCTCCAACAAACAGAAATCATGATTTCTGAGGACACTAATTTCTCCTATTGCATCCATATTGTTTCTTCTGCAAAAAATGCTGTATGTTGTTGATTAAGAATTCGCATCTGTGCAAGACACTTTTGATCCTACTCAGTGTTAAAAGGTTCTTGGGAAGAGAGCTGTTCATAATGCTGTTTTTTGAAGGTAGAAATAGCTGCTGGAGAGCCTTTTGAGTAAATACATAGTAAAGCTGATGCTTTCACTGGGAATCTATATACGTGGTTCACAGTAGTTCAGTTCTTGGCATGCAGAAACAGCTCTCCTGGAAGCTGAGGATGGATGTAGTGACAGTGATCTAGTAAAGGCTGTTTTGGCAGAGTAGTTTTTTTAGTGAAAATGCTTGGAGAACATGAGATAAAATCATTTCCTAAGAGCAAGAGAGAGCTCTTGAGGCACTGACGATTTTGTTTAATGCAGAAATAGTATCATACATTTCTGTCAGATTTTGTGACTCATGGTCAGTTTTTTCACCATCTGAGCAGTTGCCTTTCCTGAGAACAGCTCTCCTCTCTTTCATAAAGCTTATGCAAAGAAGTTGTGTAACATTTAATATTTCTTCTGAATTGCTTTGAAATCTACCTATTTCAAATCAAGTTACTATTTTTCAGGTGCTTGTCTTCACTTGCCTTTAAAAACAAAACAAAAACCTTTAGTCTGTTACACTGTTGGAACATTTCTCTCTCTGTTTAAAGAAATGGTTGATTAATATGCTCTTTAAGTCACAGTACTGATTCCAGAGAAAACAGAAGTCTCTGGATTTGAGATGGTTGCTGGTAACTTTTCCTGTTAAAACAAGGATAAAAGAGTGATCTCAGTTGTTAAATTTGTTCCAGCTTTATAAATCTAACATATTTTTTGTCTAAAGAAAGATACTTTTAAAAAATAACCAGTATTATCATTATCAAACTGTTTTCTACAGAAATTTCAGTTAAAACTAGTCTAAAAGCACACACAACATGTAGTCATTATTACTTTGTAACGTGTATCATTCTTAAATGAGGGTAATATATGTGCATGACTTTTGTGAAATTGTTAGGTATTCATACTTCCTGGAGACAAATGTATGTATGTTATGCACATTTTATATTTGCAAGTAAAACTACAGATGAAAATGACACTAAAAGATGAAAGATTTCATTTCTTTTCTTCACTCTGTCAGACTGTTCTTTCTACATCTATATATCATCTTTGAGGTTTCAGAAAATCATAAATTTAGGTTAATGTTTCAATCCAGGCTAGTTTTCTAATGTTATGAGGACAGAAGAGGCTTAGGAATTCATTTAGTCACTGTGTTTCATACAGTTGTCCAAGTACTTAGCTGTGAATCTGTTCACAGAATGATTTCTGCCGCTATTTTTCTGATTAAACTGAATGCTATGTTGTGTGATATTCACCAATATAGATAAAATCTCATTGTTTCCTTGTAGGAACCAATAATTAGTGTAATAACCTGAAGTGATCTGTGGATTTTTCTAAATAGGTTCAATTATGATACATTCATATTTTGCTCATCCTCACACATCAGGCACTATCTTTGCCTTTGTGTATTTTGGCATCTCTGTTTCAGACCCAGGTTAATTATATTCAGTTTATATATAATTTTTCATCTTCTCAGTAGTGTGCCAATATATTCAACTCCTTAGTTATAGAGTTATCTTTTTTTCCAGTGAGGTTTTAAAATATTTCAAAGAGATGCCTCTTCCTTGTATCATCTTTCCTTTCATTAATATATTTATTTTGGATATTAATACACTGTAACAGGAACTTGACTGCATTATATATTTTGAATACCACAAATGTGTATATATTGGATAGCATTATTCTAAGAGTGCAGAATGGAGCAACATACTATTAAAATACAAGGCTTCCACTTCCTTATCTAGAAATTGTCAAGGTCGTGTTTCTGTATATTTGATTTTCCTGTTTTCAGTATTCCTCTCCTGCTTGAGAAAAGCTTGAATTGCTTGAATTAAGCAAAATCAATCGACAGCTACGTTTATTTGCATAACAAAAGTTTCTGAGGCCCGTGGCTTTTTCAAAACAGCTTACCTATTCTAGAGAGAAAATAAAGTGCTATTAAAACACTAAACTGAATGCTTTGGTTGGTAATTAGTTTTATTCCTTTTTTTTTTTTTTTTTTTTTTTTTTGCTGTTTTGTTTTCTTTAGAAATGAAACAATAAAAGCATTCTCTGGATTCCACAGTGATCCCTCTTCCACTTGTCTTGCCAATACTTTTCAGGCAGCCTGCTTTTGTAACTAGAGCTTTGTGAAAGATTTTTGAAGGCAATTAAATTTTCATCATTGTTTCGGTGATTTTTGATGCTTTTTGTCGTTTTGAAAACTTGAGTAATTCTATTGTGCTTTTCCATCTGTTTCTGTGTGTTTTCTACTCTTGGATGCATTTACTGCTAAATGGAGCTATGAAAATGTATCTTTCTGTGGGCAATTTAAATCTTTTGTACTCTAAGAAAAAAAGATACTTAATGTGTAGTTGAATACTATGCATGTTATACTTTGATAAAATGATACAATTCTGTTTATCCCCACGTGTTAGAAACCAGAACTCAACACATCCTAAGCAAAGTTTGAACTTGTAATGAATGTTTATCTGAGAGTTAAACTGCATCACTACCCAAATAAGTTTATCTATGAGTTATATTAAAATGTTTTAAATAACACAATAAACTAACCTAACAATATTTGATATATACTTACCTTTTTCCTCCTTTGTGGTGGAAATGAAGTGTATCTTTAAAATTTACAGTGACAGAAACTTCTTCTGTAGATACCCTTGATCAGAATTTTTACATTTTGGATGGGTAAAAGGCTAAAAAAAGACTTGAAATTTTACTAAGTATTTTCAATTATTTTTAAAATTCTAGAAAAATTAATTGCTTAATTCATAAATTCTCTTCCTCAAGATAAAACTGTAGGTTTGGTCAAAGATGGCTCCCTTTGTTTTAGGGAGGTTTTACGTGCATAACCTATAACATGTAAGAGTGCAGCCACAGTTCTTTGCACGTGTTTACTGATACTCTGTGCAGACACTTTCCTCTTCTATGCAAACAGCAAATCCACATTCTGTGGCTCAAGAGAGTTTTTTCTCCTGTTTTTCTTCTTAAACACTTTGTTGAATGTTTTATTTTTGAAGGGGTAGATGAGATAAGGTTTTAGCTACTTACATTTGGAAACCTCTCTTCTAGGATATCTTTCTGTTGTTGCTGTTGAAACCTTATTATGAGCAGTACTCTCTAGCCATGTTCTTCTGGATATTCTATATATTGAGGGCTTAATATACACTATAGAACTTTATTAATTTGAAAGTACTTGCAATTATGGAGGATTTTGGTTTAGCACAGTGATGCAGCAATGCACTCAAATCACTATTTAATTAGAGTCTGTACTTAACAAAGTATAGCAGTTGCAATACAGATAACATATAGATATCAATTTTGTTATCCAAAATATGCTTACCACCATGACTCTGAGCATTCCCTGGTCATCAGAAAGGAATGTGTGGGTTGAGGCTAGAGAGAGAGAGATCTGAAGACCATAGCTCTCTTCAGAAGTCTTTGTGGTTGTTTGATTTTAAACCTGATGTTAGTTTTAATCATGTATGCACCCTCCCAGTGCTCGTCTGTAGTTATAATCACGGTCTCCAATTCCAAACCAGTCACCCATCTCTTATCTCTTTTGAGCCTGCAGTGAACTACTTCTTCACTTCTGTAGGCCACTGCTGTTGTATCAGGCCTACACTTCATCATTTTAGTGGCATTAAATACCTCACTCTACACAGAATAACTGCTTGATACTGCCATTCGTACAAACTGTGGTCATAACAAATTACCATAGACACCTGGTCAATTACAAAAATTGCTGCTACAGCAAAACAAAGTAATAAAAGCTGCAGTCAGGTCAAGTAAAGTTCAAATGGAGAAAGCCTGGCAGGGATTAGTCCTGAGGACTTGCAATCTTGGTACAAAGCTGAGCCATTACGTGGTTCATTACTTGGCTCACATAAAGCTGTCTGGAAAGCTCTGCAATGGGGAACACACTCCTTCCTCTGAGCCCGACAGGGTGAGCTGTTTGTTGTGCAGGTCTGGAGGACAAGGCTTCAGGCAGGCAGCATAGCTCAGCTCTGCTGGCTTGTCATATGTTTGTGCTGTTGCATTGCTACTTCATCAGCAACTAAGTGTAGTTAGAAGTTGAGCAGGCAGTCGCTGAGGGAATAGCTGGGGACTATTTTCTACAGAAAAGCATAGAACAGTATGCTGAGTACCTCTTGGAGGTGCATGCGTGGAAAGATGCTGTTAACTAGAGTCAAAGGATCACAGTATATAAGCAAATATAATAGCTTATAGAAGCTATGCTATTTTGAACACCTGAAACTAGTTTTGTTTAGTTCTGGACCTGCATTTCTGTAAGGGACAGGTAGTTATGCAGACAACTGAAATGCTTTTCTGGGATAGCATATCTATCTAGAAGAGTTACCTCTGCATCCCATTTCACATTGAGATGAGTTTGGCTTCATTTTCAACAGCTGTGATCAATCACTTCATTATTCTCTCTTGAGCCTCAGGGCTATGTATATTCACTTATCTCTTCAGAGCAGTCTTTCTTTGTGGATCTGTAGCGAGTGGGAATGGGAGGGGGATTCTTGGATCAGACACAGCCCTTAGTGCACTTATCTTACATACAGTGGTGTGCTTTTTTCTGATGTGCCAGAATTTACCCTTTTGAGTAATAATATCTCATGACTTCAACTTTTTTAAGTGGAAAAATGGCCACTGGTTATCTACTTGACAGCATATGAAGAAGTATTTCTATTTCTATTCTCTCAATTTCTTCAGTATGGATCGTCACACAGCAAATAGTTTCTCGTTGTCTCTTTCCTTGGTTTTTCTAAAACATGAGCCTTGCTGCTTAGATTTCATCTGTGTTCATTCATCTTCCATGTCTGTCTCTCCTTGAGTCCTCACAAAACATTTTTTTTCACATTTTTTTTAGATATTTCCTGTAACTAGTACCTGGCTGCATTGAGCTTTTCTTCCTCAGCTGTGTAGCACCGTCCAAAATAATTATTTGTTTAATCTGGAATGGCATTTTGCTGGTTAATGAGGTATTCTAGCACACTAACCTGGCAATGTTATCTCTTGGTCACAATTATATATCCATCCTGCCAGTAACACTGCAATTACATGTCTGGCTGTGTAGTTAAGTTTTAAATCAAGCCTTTTGTATACCGTCACAAGACTCTTTGTCTAGGAATTTTCCCAGTTTTTGTTCAAACTGAAAAGTGTTTTTCAATGAAATCTTTCTTTAGGGGAAAAGAGTAGAAAGGGAAAAAAATACCTGACATTATCCGTTCACCTGAATGTATTTCATAGTCTTCAGAATCCTGATGTATATGGGTAGATTTAAAAGGTGCACTCTATCCCGTTTTCACCATCTATCTCATTC
Organism: Lagopus leucura; assembly: GCF_019238085.1. Lineage (NCBI taxonomy): Eukaryota > Metazoa > Chordata > Aves > Galliformes > Phasianidae > Lagopus > Lagopus leucura. The sequence continues at coordinate 21,429,147 of NW_024962263.1, forward strand.
CAGCATAGCAATGTATCTTGGTACAAACCTTTTTATGTTTTTTACTGTATATTTAGTGAAATACGTATGTGTTCAGGTTTTTCAACTGCTAGCCACGGAAAGAGTACTATTTTCCTCTTTCAGAGTAGTTGAGGGTTTATTTATTTTTGGATACTGACTTTCCTGTGTATAGTTATGCCCATCTTTGTTCACTTCATTGTCAGTGTAGACTGTTATTTGAAGATTTTGTTGACAGAGCACTTGATGGTAACTGCATCTGATGTTATAAATAGACTTTATTCTTCATAGTAAGTCAGCAAATACACTTGAAAATCCTCAAGTTTATACTTAGCTTGATAAACTGGAAGCCTTACCTCGTTCTTTTGTCAACCAGCAGCGTAACAATTTTTAATGAATTGAAGGCTTTGACATTCTACAACTGAATAATTTCCAACTAACATAGGAATGTGCTAGTTTTGTTTGCAGGAGGAAAACGGACCCTTCGAACTATTTAAACTTCAGTTTTTATTTCACAAAGCAGTGCTTTTATAGGAGAACATACTACAACACAGCTTACGCCATTCTATTTGTTTCAAATGGCAGAAAAATTGAGGATACTGTGCCTCTTTCCATATGTTTTTAGTAGCATGTGCTGTAACAATAGATATTTCTTTCGTTAAGTTGGTTTGTTGTTTGTTTATGGCAGATTGTGGCAAGGACCAACCGAACACCACACATTCCAGCCACAATTTAAGGCAACCTTCTGGTACAGTTAAACCTATGATAGGTTGCATTTTCTGCATGGCTACAACTGCAGAAAGAGACTTAGGTGCATCTATGGTTTCAGCATTGGAACAAACTCCTTTCTCTCTGAGGACTTTGACTGCTATGTTTCCCACTGCACATATAAAGTAAGAACATCGTATTCCTGCTTTCTCATTCATCTGTGAGTTCTGAAACCTCATCTAAATAGTGCTTAAATTCTTAGGATGAAATTAATAATGTGGGTTCATCCAGTGCCCTTTCCATGTGGAGAACAAATGCATTGCAAAATCCAGGTATAATGCTAGGTCAGTCCTTTTGCCCCTAAAAGAAGGACTGGATGTACCACAGTCATGCATATTGGGTTTGAAAGGCATCATAAAAGGTGTACTTTTTCCCACTGCAGTCTATAAAGATTTCTAAGCACCCCACAGTTTATTTGTAGCACTGACATCTTCTTCAGAGGTTTCTCATGCTGAGGCTGAATGATGGACTGTAGAAAGTGGGCAGTTGTCCATATTAAATTTGATAGCCACACAGTGAGGTTTGACACAGTGCCTGTTTGCTGACGCTGAGTTGGCACTGCTACTTGTGCTGTACTTCTGTGTGAGAGATTCATTCTCAGGCGCGTAAATTCATTGGTAGTTATTTACCACAGCAGTGCCTACTAGGAATAAATGTCTGGTTGTCTTCCATTCAGTCTGAAGAGAACGAATGTGCTCCTTCCCCTTTTCAACCATAGCAAAACATGTGTTGAACTCAATCTTATGACTGTTTCTGACTTCTGATTTTCTTGTGTTCACTACTGTATTTTCTTCCTCTCAGTTCATCTGTGGTCATGCAAAGAACTATTTTACGATTCCTTTCTGTAAATTTGTGTGATACATAACTAGTGTCCTTTAAGAATTTTTACTGCCTTTTCATTAACAAGGTAGTCTCTTAGTCTGTAGTTAGAATGCAAGATTTACAGGTATAGGTGATAAAGTTTATAAGGCCAACTTTTAAAGGAAAAGGATATGCAAGCTTTCATGCATCTGTGCGTCTGAATTCTTGACCTTGTTTTTTTTTTTTCAGTGTTAGCCCATTTTGATAGCATATCCTTTTCATTACAAGCCTTCCTTCATATGAAGGTGTCATATGATGAAAGGTGTTTTAATTTTTCTTTCTTATTTTCTGACTCAATATTTAAAAAAAACGTTTTTGAAAGAGAAAATCATGGATCTTGCTTTGATAATATACTACAATATTATTGTAATGACTACTGTTTGCAAACTTCGTGCACATCAGTAGATCCTTTTAGTGTGATAATACATTAGTGTACATGCAGAGAAGGAAGGTCTTTTAATAAATCATATTCATTTGTGTCTTTTTTGACCAACATCTTTAATTTGTTAAAATTTCTATTTTGTCACACTTTGACTTGAATGTTTGTTGTCTTCTTTTTTAATCATTACGCTGTCCTACCTCAAAAACTAGAACTGCAGATAGAGGTTTTACCTCCTCTCACTGAGCCAGGAATGAGTGAGCTGACATAAGAATACTGAAAAGCTTCAGGTTAACATTTACAAGGATAAGATTTGCATTTACGAAGAAGCAGCAGTTTCTGAAATAAATATAATTCTTTAAAATATGAATATTCTTGACATATCCTTTCCGTGTTGGTCATTTTTACTCTTTACCTTTTTTCAGTATGTGCTTGCAAGAGTCATCAAATTATGGAGATAATGTATCCTTGCAGTTGTGTTGTAAAATTGCTTGCTTTTCTTTTTTTGGAAAGTTCAATATTATTTCGTTTATATATGTATAAATACTGTGCAGTTCGCAAGATATTCTGCTCATTGCTCAACAGCGTAGCATGAGACAGATTAATTCAGTTCCATTTATCTTAGTGAATGAATTAACAAGATCAACAGCAGCTGTGTTCTTTTATTTTTATTAATGGTGCAGCAATTATTTTATAGTAGGGAAAAACCAGGCTTTGTGTGGTGTTTTCTTCTTTTCCTACAAAACTTCCTGAGACTTTTCAGAACTCTGACGTCCGCATTCACTTAAGGATGAAAGTTTCAATGTGCAAAGCCTACATCAGTCTTCCAAATAATATAGGTTATAATTTCTACCCTTACATGCATACTGATCTAGAAGCTGAGTACATGTCTAGTGTAATGTGTTTTATATGCTAAATGTATTTTGTTCTTTACTTCTTGGGAAACTATACTAACAAAATCAGGAAGACCAAAGCCTATTTTGAGCTAAATTTCTGGGCATAAAGTAAAATTAGATGAGTAGCAGAAGGGAAATGTGTGTCTCTGGATGAATTGTGGAAGGAATGTAATGATGGAAGACATGGAAAAGGCAGAAATTTCACGTTTTTTAACTGTTTCCAGACAAGGGACAGTAACATGGAGGAGACACAGTTCAGGGACTCATTAGACAATGTGGATTCAGCTTCTTTGGACTCAGTGCCAAGATTATCAAGAGGTTTTTCTGGTGATAGGATTGCAAAGCAGCAGTGAAATGGCAATTGAGTAAAGTCCTTAGAACCAGGAGAAGGCTATTAGGTTGTTGCTATACCAGTCCTTAAGACAAGGAGAAGGATGGAGGGACGGATCTATAGACCATGTCAGGTCAATCTCTTTCCCCAGAAAGATCATGACACACATTTACTTCACAATTGTTTCCAGACATGAGACCGACAAGAGGGCAAATGGGAAGTCAACACAGATTTTTTAAGTGCATTTAATGTCTTGCTAATCTTACTGCCCTGTAGGGTAAAGGACTGACAACGTGAGTGAGGGGGGAAAATAGGTGATATGGTGTGACTGGAACTTTACTAATGCTCCTGTTAGCTTCTCCCACATTATTGCCAATAGTAAGCTGAGGAAGCACAAGCTAGGTATTACGTGGGCTGAAAATTGGCTACATTATTGGTCTGAAAGGATAGTCATCAGTAGCTTGACTCATTAGCAAACTAATGAAATTAGTTTGAAATTCTTAAAGGGCTGATTCTTGTACTTGTGTAATTTAATTTATTAGTGAGTTGGATGACAAAACTGAACAGAATACTCTATGAGCAAATTTGTGAATAATGCCTGGGCAGCTGAAGTAGGTCTTTAAGTCATAAAGCATCTTGATACCTTGAGAAACCTCAGGATTCAGTCACAGGAATTTCATGTGTTTCATGTGTTTCATGTGTCTCAAAGTGAGACAACTGAAATTCTGCATCTGAGGTTGAATGATCCATTCATCAGTCTAGGTTGGGAAGTATCAGGCTGAGTGACAGCCCTGATGAAAAACACCTTGGGCCATTATGAACATCAATCTGAATTTGAGCCAATGGTGTGTTTTCACTGCAGACAATACTAACTGCATTCTGGGCTACGTTAGAAGAAACGACAAACATAACTAGTGGGCCAAAGAAGGCTGTTACCACCACTGCTTGGAGCTGATGAAGCTGCTTCTGGACAGCTATGTCTTGGTCATTAGCAACATAAAAGGGATGTTGAGAATCTGGAAATAGTCCAATGAGGGGATACCAAAATGGTCAGAAACCACATGATGTGACACGAGATTTTAGGGAACTGTCTTTTTTAGGAAGCTAGGCTAACAAAGATAGGCTGAAGGATGATCTTATGTTAGCTCATAAGAACTTGAAAGGGAATGGCACAGATGATGGTATAAGCTATTCTCAGTAGCAACATACAGTTTAACCAGTAACAACAGCTGTAGGTGGCAGCTTGGGCAGTTCAGAGGAGATACAGCAAAAATTTAATGTAGAGGCTACTATAGTACTGGAACAAGTGATGTAGAAGAGGCTCTGAGCTTTATAATTTTTCAGCCTCAATTTGGTGTTGGAAATTATCATATTTTTAGGGGTAGGTGGGATTAGGTGACTTTTTATGTTTTGTGATGATTAATTCAATAATAATGCAGATTTTTTTTCTCAAACTTTAATTTATACCTGTGTACCTGCGGAAGACGCGTTTTGCTTGAGGGTGGTGTGACTTAATAATTCCACCAATGTGATTGTTTCATTTTCAACACTTTGAGAAACAAGATTTGAGACTGGGGTAGACTGATTATTGAAGAATAATCTCATAAATGTTTAATGTTTGTTTTAAGTGTTAAGACATGAAATAATAAATCCAGAAACAGGATGGATGGATGAAGGAGAAAACTAGTGAATGCAGAATGGAATATTGGAAATTTTAGGTAAAATCTACATTTTTTCCTTTTCCTTACCATATCTTCCATTTACACAAAGTTTTCATTTTTTGAGCAGGTTTTAGAGGCAAAGCTATTACTTCTCAAACTCAGCTATACCTAAATACTTACAGGAGAGCAACATGGAAAAAAACAACAACAAAGCATGTTTTCCTCAAGTTAATAATATAAAAGAGTAATTGTAGCCTCACGTTGAAATTTGGCATCCTTCTTTGTCTAACTTTATACAGCTGATCTATTCGCTTCATAATCTCTTTGTTCCATGGTTTGTATTTTCCTCTTTGTTTTATTTTTGAGTTGGGAATAGTAACTTTTTTTCTAAATTTCAGGCAAGTTGCATGTGTATGTCCATGAAGAGAACAGGTTAGGTCCCTTAAGGGAGACAGAATACTTTTTTTCAGTCATTTGCTTGTGTTAGATGAATAGCTGGCAAATAGTAGAATGGATACAAAAACTGATGAAGATTGCTATATTGTAATAGCTGAGCCATCCCATCAGAGGATTCAGAAGTTGTTCTGCATCTACCTATATGACTTGCACATCATGTTGCGTAAAATGAAGTGAGGCAAGTGGGATATGACTTCAGTAAGAAAATTAATCGTGATATGGTCTGTGTATAGCATATGAGCAAGTAGACAGGAAATCAGGGCAAGATATTCCTAACAAATAAAAGTGAGTGGCCACTCAAGCTGCTGCAATAAGCTGGCTTGCTGACCGGCTTGCTGACCGGCTTGCTGACCAGCTTGCTGACCAGCTTGGTCTCAGTGGTACAGAGCAGTCAAACAATTCCTGAATGTACAGTCAGGGCTGCAGGAGACTATTCTTTGGGTTAACTTTGCCAAAGTATTGCCAGGTACGTGTTTAGCTATTTCTAAAGCTGCAGGAGAAATGCACTGTAATAGTTGCAGTAATGTAACTTTAGGATATTGTACAATGATTGTTATCTCTATCATGCTTAAGTGGTTGCTGTGAAAATAAAGATTGCTCACTTCAGAGACAATTCTTGTTCCCCTAGGGTCTATTTAGAAGAAATTCCAGTGCCAAAATGCTGGATTAGTATTTCATGCAACACTAGCAAGACTGTGATCTGTTTGTATCTGTTATCTGACTGTTGATGTAGTAGTCATAGGCCAGTACCAGATCCCTTCCTTACAGGTTAAATCCTGAGAAGTATGTGGTCCTTTAAAGAAAATCCATACTTGAGCTGCTTTGAGTTGGTATTGTATAGTTTACTGAAATGCTATTCAACAACACTCTTCCAGTTTTTTGTGCTTTAGTGGATTTCTTTGTTTTTCATTTCTGTTCTGCTCCTTCTTGATTCTCCACGGGCTCTTCAGACAGAAGAGAAGATGCCAGGGGGACCTTAAAGCAGCCTTTGTGTACCTGAAGGGAGCCTAAAGGAAAGCTGAGGGAGTTTTTATAAGTGCAGGTAGTGACAGGATGGGGGGGGAATGGTTTTAAGCTTGAAAAGGTTAGATTTAGATCAGATATTAGGAAGAAATTCTTTACTAAGAGACACTGCAACAGGTTGTCTGGTAAGGCTGTGGATGCCCCCTCCCTGGATGCATTTAAGACCAGGCTGGATGGAGCCTTCAGCAACCTGGTCTAGATGGAAGTGTCGCTGCCTGTAGCAGGGGGCTGGAACTAGATGATCTTAAATGTTCTTTCCAACCCAAACCATTCTGTGATTCTATGTGTTTAAACAGTGCCCAGGAAGGGAGTATAATAATAAAGTTGCAGCTTACACTGTCTAATAAACTATATATCAGTTTTTTCCGAAAAAAAAAAAAAAAAAAAACCAAACCTGTTAGCAGTTAGTTCACTTTCCCAATTTCAGTACATTGTACTGTTCTGAATACATTCTAAGACAATTGAATAAAGGCTTGTTAAACAGGGATTTTTTTCTCAAGATTAGATATTTTTTTTAAGCTTGTTGGTTGGTATGAACTGGTCTCTTGTGCACTTTTAAATTTTAGTCCCAAAGATAACACAGTTCTGCAGAACAAGGATTGCCATCCGTTTGCCATATCTATCTTAGTTTTGTTTCTTAAGTGAGGTTTTGTGGATAGGACGTTGTCTGTTGTGTAAAGAGATTGCCTTTCTCTGTTAGCGTTGTTTTTGCTCAGAACAGTAACATCATTGCCTATTGCTGGTACCTCTGGATCCTGTCATGTGATTTCCAAATTAGACTAACTTGATTTTCAGAATATGCTTTAACAGTTATTTATCAGAATCTCCTGAAGTAAGTTGTTCTAAGCAGAACTTCATTATCTGTGTGCACTGGCTAATGGGACATGTAACTTAGGTTTATGACCCGCAGAGCCTTGGCAGGTGGCTAGTGTCTGGGAGGTCAACACTCTGCTTGTGTTGGTAAGGTGAGTGAGGCCCTTAGGTTCAAAAAGTAAAGAAATCAAAGAAGTGCACTCTTTCTAGATCCCAGCAGGTGTGTAATCCCAGCTTGGTGCAGTACATGAATTAATAAATTCCAACGGGTCTTCTTGACCACTCATCCTTTTAAAGTTCCTTATCTGCAAGAATTTGTCTCGTTGTGTTTCTGTCTCCTGGAATTCTTTTCCCCAAAACATGCCTTTTCTCCATCCTCCAGTGTCTGGCCTGTGAAATGCAGTAAATGTTTCCAGCAACAGTGATGTCTGAAGAGGAAATGGAAAAAAAAAAAAAAAAAAAAGCAAAACAAACAAACAAAAAAGTAGTACAGAAAGAGATCAGAAAGTATGTTAGTTGTGATGTTAGTTGTGTGGGTTATGGAAAATAAGAAATGATTTTACCTTTTCTTCAGTAGGAAAGAATTGGATTGAGCTCTATGTCATAACTGCACTATACCCGTGTATCTGAGAACTTGTTTCTCATGAGCTTCTTACCACAGAGGCTAATGGAGGACAGACAGACTGATAGAGCTGTTGAATGAACAGCTGTTTTCATTTTACTAACTAGAAGCTGAATTTTCAACCTATTTCTGTATAAATATAAGTGGAAAAGAAGTCTAATCCATGAACGTGACTATACTCGCATGAATATCATATGAATGACTTCATTAGCTGTAATATGGGTTATTTGCAAGTCAGAGGCTTAGAGATTTGAGTTAAGTCCTGGTTTTAACTTGAAAGATCCATCTTTGAAGACTTGGAATCAAATGCTGATAAAGTTAATTATAAAAGTGAATCCTTGCATGAAAGTATAAAAGCAATTTTTACATAAATTTCCAAATGTAAATGATATAATGTCCAAATCATGTGACTTTTTTGTATCTTTTTTTTTTACATAATTTTATAAATAACATATTTGTAAAAAAAAAAAATTAATGATACTTCCTCTTATAAATGCTTTATGTAGTATATTTTGTTAGGTTTCAGAGAGCTCTTGTGTAATTTTCTGTGTTTCATACTGAAGGTGAATTTCAGTGTTAAGTTACCTGTACATTTGTTAGGCTTGTAGGGAATAACGAAATTATTTCTTTCTGTATTTTAAAAGATTGTAGAAGGTTTGTAAAATGTGGGAACGCTGATCTGCAGTTTGACAAAACCTAAAGAGAGAAAAATTAAATCAATGATTCAACAATATTTTGAAAATGAGCAATCTTTACTTGTCTTTTGCTGAAGACATAATTTTGGTTTTGTTTCTACACAATGACTGGAAAGAACTGTCTGAAAGAAAGTGATTAGCTAAGCATCTAGAGTAATAATTTAAAAATGTTAATATGCTAAAAAATTTATTCCACTCCTGAGAATTATTAAAATACATTTGTATTAACAAAGTTAGTTTATGTATGCTTGATGACTTAGAAAAATTGGTACAACATGTACGCAAAGCTAATGTTATCAGAATTACACATAGCAAGACAATATTTCAGTGGGGTATTCTAAAGCAGATCCAATGATGAATGCTAAACTTTTGTGACTACCTAATCACTATGCAGAAGTAAATCTAGACCACTTCAGCAACTCAATAATGATATGATCAGTAAGTGCAGTATATGCACGATTAGAATTGTAAATATTACTGACATAGAAGAAGTTATGCTTGCTTATTTAGCAGAAAGATGACATTATTTTTAAGGATCTTAATTATTAAATTTATTTTGAAATTTGATGCATTTAGTGAAAACTTCAAGGTTATTTTAGCAATGTAGCATAGTAACGTTGCAAAAGAGGAAGCAAAATTACTTCTATTCTCATGCATCTGCTCTCTCATCTGTATGTTCTGAGTGTTTGCATTCTGTCTTCGCTATCTCCTTTACAAGCTCATTGAATTTTATTGGTTATCACTGCAAGCCAAACAAAATAAAAGGAGTTGCACAGCTGTGGTGGTATGAGTCTGAACTGCATCATCCTTACTCGCAGTAATATGCACAGCGGAGAAGAAAAAAAAATAGATTATAGATCTCGGGAACTTCGCCAGAAATGATAAACAAAAGATTTTCTCAATACTGAACTTTTTTCAACTGGGAATCTTTACTGGAAGAAAAAGAAAAAAAAAGCAAACAAAAAAGTAAAAACAAAAAAAAACCAAAAAACAAACCCAGAACAGCAAAGATGGTATTTTTTACTGCACCGATAATGAGCATTCTGTGCCCTCTAAATTAATGAGAAGAGCAGGTTCTCACTGTCTGTCAAAAAATAGAGCAGTATACAAAGAGCTTATTGATATTTCAGTTACCTGACTGAACAAAAGTGTATCTTAATGCATTTATGTTGTCCCTCTGTAATTATGACAGAAATAACTGTGGCTGACAATTGATGCTGGATATCAAAATAACACCATTTATTTTTGTGTACATAGCAACATATAATTTAAGGTCAAGAACAAGTCCTCTTGCACTGTGCTGCTAAGTAATTCCAGAGAACTGCAGCAGGTGTGATGACTGGGGTGAAGGGACATCATCTATCCATCAAGGTTATACCTGTTGAATTACTGCTTGTAATCATATTTAATGTAGGCAACTACTAAAATTTATGTTTACATTTCCTCTTGAGAAAAGAATCCCATCCATTTAAGACACTTCTATGTGTTTGTTTAGTAAATCATTTTTCTGCGTTTTCTGCTCATAGGTTGCACAAAACTACACCTCAAAATTTCAAGCTGGTTTGCTCTGGGATTTGTAGCAGGCTAATTTAAGCATTGTATTGATCAAGTAGTATTGCATACTGGAGGAAGTGGTATGTCTTCTAAGAATGGCATGATTTTTAAGAACTCAAAAGACAGGTATTCTTATATATGAGTCTTAGTTTCGGCTCAGGTGAAATTGTTTTCTTTAGACTGTCTGGTATGATGCTATGTTTTGGTTCTAGGAGAAAAACAATGCAGATAGTGCACCAGTGTTTATAGTTACTGCTGAGCAGTGTTGTACAGAGATAAGGGCATTTGCATCAAAGGACCCAAGGTCCTGGGAAGGGATGGAATCAGGACAGCTGACTTAAGCTGGCCAAAGGGATATGCCATACTGTGTGACATCATGTGGAAGGAGTTTTGAGAGAGTGGGAGTACTGAGTTGCAAACCAGTCTTGTTACACCAGGGCAGTCACAAAAGCAGGTGAGGCTTCAGGCTTTGCAAATAGCTTAAGGACATGCAAAAGGACAAATATATTAAAGAAAGTGACGGAACTGGTTACTTGCCTTTAAGTACCAGTTGCCTATCTTTATATAGCCAGGAATGACCGATTAGTTTGTGTAGACTCAAAAAACAAACAAACAAACAACAAAACATTGGATACTCTTATTGTTGAGATGTTATGGATCAAAGGTAATGCAAGGCTGTTTAGAACAGCCACAGGTGATGAGCTGTTTAGAATCATATTTTGCCTGTTTATCTGTTCGAAAAAAACTTTTATAAACATATACTTTACCTGTCAGAAAGAGATTGTGAAGTCTTTAAAGCTTAAAATTCATGATTTTTAAGTTTAATGCTTGGTCAACATTAAGCAATACTTAGTTTTAAAAGTATGTTAGTTTTATTTGTAAATTTATGAATTTTCTTCCTCAGCTATTGCTTTTCATGTAGTGCAAAAGTATTACTATTCAGAAATCTCTTGCTGGATTATGACAGCATAACATACAAAAAAAGCACGCTGATATTGCCCTGGTTATAATTTTACCAACAGACTTCTTTTCTTGTATCTCTCACGCTAAAACAAATGCACTTGTTTTAATCTGATAAAATAAAATTGAAAATTGGGAAAATAATTTTAGGATCATACACGGTAATGTGCATTAGCAAGCAAAAAAATTGAAATTTGTCCCTCTGGCATACTTATTGCAGCACTGTTTCTGTATGTTTTTGGCAAAGCTGAACTCAAGATGTTTTTTGAGCTCACCTTTTGAATTTTTGCATTAGAATTCCCAGAAGGCTGCAAAGGATCAAATCCAACATATTCAATTATGTGGCTCTTTATAAAGAAAAGACTAACTAACTATGTATTATTTGGTCTTTAACATGGTAGGTAATTAAGTTGGTATTTCTTTCTGTAGTCATTTTTTTCTTTCCAATTTGAGCAGCTGTTCTTCTTTTCCTCTCAGTTAATGTTTTCTCACTGACTTTGAAACTAGAGGAGAGCTCAGAAGGAACTGTACCTGCCATACAAATCTTTTCAGTAATTTGTTATGGATTATTTTGTTCTTGCATGTATTTATATCTCATCTGCCTAGTATTGGCTTCAATGAAATGAGCAAATGTAGTAATAAACAAAAGAGACACTTCAAAATAACATCTAAATATTTTATCTTTGCTCTTAGTGGAACATGAGAATTCAAATTATATTTTCCTGATTTGATTGTCATTTTTGTATGTTCTTGCCTGATATGCCTGTTTCTCCTCCAAGAAAACCTGCCAACAGTTTCAAAAACACTTTCCTCCCACCTGTCAAATTTTAATATAGTGAAAGCTTTCAGTTGCTAGAATCGATCTTTGTTTTTGTTGGATGAAGAAATTACTCCACTGTGGGATAAAGTTGTTTTATTCACTTTCTTGGAAAGTAAGATAAATTTATTTCTTGCCTATATGGATATATATAAGTAAAAAATGAAAGAGTTAATTTGATGGTCTCAACAGGAAAAGACATTTCTGCACTTTGATTTCATTTTAATTCAGAATTTTACTCTTTGTTTTAAATCCTTGAGTAAGTCATAGTAGGATGAGAGTTAATGACTTCAAGATGCACCAGGGGAGGTTCAGGTTGGATATGAGGAACAATATCTTCTCAGAAGGAGTGGCAGTGCATTGGAGCAGGCTGCCCAGAGAGACAGTGAAGTCAACATAACTGAAGGTGTTCAAGAAATGTATGGATGGATGTGACCCAGTGTAACATAGTTTAGTGGGTGTAGTGGTTATGAGTTGATAGTTGGACAAGATCTTAGTGATCTTTTCCAACCTTAATGATTCTGTGATTCTAGTTGGATTCCTGTGTGACTTCCTAATGCAGTTGTCAGGTCTGTTAGCTAAATCCTTTTTCCTTCTTTTGCTAATGCTGTATGACAGTAAATGGATTAAAACTGGGAACAGCCCATACTTGCCTGCCTCTTACAAGCTATCCAGGAAAAGGGAGCAAGACAGCATACAGATGCTGCTGACTTGATGTTACACAAATTGTTGTACTCAGCTCTGGTGAAGCCACACTTCAAGTACTGTGTTCAATTTTGAGCTCCTCACTACAAGAAAGACACTGAGGCCCTGGAGGGTGTCCAGAGAGGTTAGGGAGGGGGGTCTGGAGCACAAGTCTTATGGGGAGCAGCTGACGGAAATGGGATTGTTTAGTTTAGAGGAGGCTTGGGGAAGATCTTACAGCTCACTGGAGAAGATCTACAGCTCACTATGTGAGAGGAGGTTGTGCCTTTTTCTTTGTAACTAGAACAGGACCTCAGGTTCTGCCAGGCAAGGTTCAGGTTGCACGTTAGGAAAAATTTCTTCTCTGAAAGAGTGGTCAGGCACTGGAATGGGCTGCCCAGGGAGGTGGTACAGCAACATCCCTGGAGGTTCAAGAAATGTTTAGATGTTATTCTAAGGGACATTGGTTAGTGGAGAAATGTTGGTGGTAGGTGAACTTAAGGATTCACATTTTCAAGCTTCTTCATAAGCATATGACATAGGTATGTCTTTTTTGATAGGAAATGAGATTTTCTTGGAACTATCAGAGAACAAAAAGGCAAAGCTTTCAGGGGATGTAGTAGAAAATGACCTGAAGACTTCTACTTTGACTGATCTTCTGCAGTTGGTAGGGATATAGAACATAGCAAAGATGTGTTTCTCTAGAAACATTAACAGAAGGATCTCACATTATTCTTGAGAGCTCTTTATAGCGAATTCTTATTTACAAAGGAAATCACTCCTCAGGGTTCATTATAGAATTTTAAACAAGGAAATAGCTAAAATCAGAAAACATTGTAGAGTAATTTTTTGTTCAAATATTAACATTTCTAGAATAAATGTTTATATTCATGATTTGTATACAAAATAAGCAGATACTTCTTATTCAGTCTATTAATGTGTGTGTTTGAATTCACTAAAATTATCTCTTTGAAGTTGAGGCTGAGCATTATCTAGGTATAAATAAACCACTTTGTAGTTCAAGTAAGAGCCTCAATACAGATAAGTTGTACAGATGTAAATACAGCTAGAAATTTTACTTCTCTAGATTAAACCCAAAGGATAAAATTACCATTTATTTCAGTTAACACTGAGTAACGAATGATGAAATATCATTAAGTCTCTGTCAGAAGTAATGCTCATTTTTCATCTTTGTAAAATAATTTCTCATAACTCAAATATTTAAGCTCTGTAGAAGAAGTAACTCCTAGTTTAGATTCAAATAAATCTAAGAAAAACCTTATCTCAATTAATAAATGAAGCATTTCTATGGATGTTACATTTGGTTTTCTGTTTTTTTTTGGTTTTTTTTTTTTTGGAGTGGCACATACATGATAAATGATTTTGACTTTTAGAGAACGCAAGAATGAACCATTACTGCTTTTACATATGGTACTGTGAAGTCTATTAATTTTAGCAGTATTCCTTCTTTTAAGCTAAGTTATATGTATCCTTTTTTTTTTTTCCTTCAAGTTTAGTATTTCTTGACTAAATTAATGTTTGGATGCATAAATGTACTGTCTAATATCCAAGAGTGATGAGTCATATTGAAACTAGCCATATTAAGCATCTAACAATCAATGAAAATCAGAAATCGGTACTTGAATGTTTGGGGAAATCCAGTCTTTTGTATTAGTAATAGTAGCAATATGGAGCTCCTGGGAGAATTGCCCTCCAACTCGCTCCAAAAGTGATTCACAGAGGATTTTTACAAGATTCAGGGCATTACTTAAAATATAAAGGCAATCTTCACCCAACTCTCAAGTGTTATTTCCACTCAATCATTTTGTTTCCTTTTCTTGAGTAGACTAAGAAATTGTTTCTGAGTTTTAGAAAATTTTGTTGGTATTTTTATAATGTCACAAATTCCATTTAAACTTATAATCTAAAAAATTATACTTTTTTATGTTCAGTTCTTTCTTTTTTGTTTTGAGTTACAATTGTGAGAGAAGTCTTTTAAGTCCCTGTTAGAAATAAATTAAACCATCACTCAATAGCAAGCATTCAGTGCTCTTACTAGAAAATCAGGTTTAGAGTGTAATTTGCAATTAAACTAATATTTAACTTGCTGTCAAAGCTAAATTTAAATAACAACCTTATTAGAAATGTTGACAGGCCAGCACAGGTACCGTGTTTAATCTACTTTTTTAAATGCTGCTGTGCTTGTGTAAAAGCCTCAGAAGCTGAATGCAATGTCATGAACAGCAGGATTTTATTTGGGTAGAAAATAAAAATAGCATGACAACTGTTCAGTTAAGAGTAGAAAATAATTAAGGAAGATGAAAATGAGTACCAGTAGGTTTTGCCAAGATGACCAATTTACTTCAGTTTTGTTTTCCAGGGAAATAATAGATGCCAGTCTGTCCAAAGTTCAGCATCTCTATAAAGACTGGGAGGCTCTTTGAGTGTTACTAAAAGCAAAGAGCTCAAGTTCTTTTTACAATAAAAGTCAGCTTAAAAGTCATTTGTATTCACAGAATCACACAATTATAGGCGCTGGAAGGGACCTCTAGAGACCTTCGAGCCAACCCCCCTGCCAAAGCAGGCTCCCTGTTGCAAGCTGTACGGATGTTCCTAAATGATGTTTCAGAAACTCAGGCATCTGGAGAGTCCTTGGTAGTAGCAAGTACAAAGCGGTTCCTTCTGAGGTAAGGACTGCCCAAGTGCATCAAATACTAACTGTAACTTAGTGCTAGTAAATGAACAAAAGCTAACACCAAAAATATGTGCAGGACTAACACAGTCCTCTAAAACAGCTACCTAAATAACTTGGTGTAACTCAGATGCAGCATTAAGTTGCAGTGCAAGCTGCACTGGCATCCATACTGAGGCATAAAGACTTCCTTTGCTTTAAGAAACATGACAAAAATAGCAGAAAATTTTGTTGTTCCGAGGAAACAGATTCATGAAAACAGGGACAGAAAATGTAACCTTTCCTAATGAAAAAATGTTGTACTGAGTTGTTCCCATGGCCTCCCCACCTCATCCCCCCGATAAGCCTGAAAATGTGGGGCTCTCTGTTAGCTCTTTCTGAGGGCTAGGAGAATGCAGCCAGTTGCGTAGGACTCTGTTTTGAGTTCTTTAAGTTGCTAAAAATTGTTTGGCAAAAGAATTGGTTGTGTAAGGATGAAAAACTGCCTTTTTTTTTTTTTTTTTTTTGCCACATAGCATTTCTGATGACAAGATAATGACTAAGTTGAAAATTAATTCTAGCTAGTATCTATAGTCAACTCATAGAACTGATTATAGAGAGCAGTTTCATAATTCAGCTTGCATGTTTAATGTGAGTTGTGTTACAATAAAGCTACTTGCCTTAGACATGCATGTTGATATTTGATGATTCAATTTGCAATTTCAGAGTCACCAACCACAGCCAACTCTGTAGGTAACTGAAGCTCAGAGGATGTGAAATGCTCACCATCATCTCATTCTTAATTAATACTTTGATTCTGTGTTCACTAACCCCTATTGAGTCAACACTAAAAGTTCACAACATATGTTTAATGCATTTTTTCACTTAACTGATTCCTGTCCAAAACTCCTACTCATAGTAAAATTATGTAATCTGGATCTTCACTGTATGATCTACTTACTGTAAGATGAGTCTTTCCATTTTTTTAAATGCTACCAGTTGTGTTACTAAAATATGGCCATATTAACTGAAGGAAATAGACACTTTCAAATACAAAAGCCAAGTCAATGTCCTTAGGAGCTGTAGTTGTTGTCTGTTACCAAAGGTCATGGAAGGAGGAAGAAAAATTATTTTCTCTGGCAGTGAAGACCTATACATTTTAACCCATGTGCATTTTTGTTCTGCTTTGATACCTCTCTTTAATAAATTTTGGAGGACTCAGTTTTCCATAATGTAGTCTGCTTCTATTTACTTGAGCTGCCATGGGACTGCATTGTCTGAGTGCCCGTGCTCACATAGTGGTCTCATGGAACACCTGTAGAAAAGGCACCAGGGAATCTGTGCCTATACAGAACTCTAGGAACTGCCCAGGGGTGGGGCCCAGGGCATGATCTGCATGGAATAAGGCAGCAAAAGTGGGCTAATTTAGAAGCGACTCCTCTGTAGTTTCTGTATTAAGCTCAAGAGTGCTCTAGGAACCAGAAAAATTTATTAGCTCAGACATAGTATTCAGACTGAGTTGGTCCTCTGTATGTTGCAACATGACTGTTCTGATTAATGCCCATAAAGTCTTTGGTTCATGGCATGGACACCTGACTTGTTAATTATTTTGCTGTAAGCAACCTTGTGGGCTTTATTTCTGTGTTGACCATACGTGAGCAAAGCAGGAATGACTTTGTACGGTGCTCTCAAGAAAGCTGACACCTTGATTTTCAGCTTTTTTTCTTGAGCTTGTCTCAGTGCTGTGAGCATTGAAAGAGGCAGTTAAACCTGCTCACAGAAAACTGATATGCTGTCTTCTTGGTTCTAACTGTGAGCCAGACACATCCAACCTATGGCCCTCAGGCCACGTGTGGCTCAGCACAGTTCACACTGCAGCCTCCTCATCCCATGCAGGATGTTTTCTTTTGCATCCCACTGGACGCTGCAAGCCCAACTTTGCAGTCGAGTGGGAAAACCCTGATACTGGACGGAAAACATGGTTGTGTTGGACTGTGATCCCTCAGGACTTTAAAATAGCCTGATGATACTTGGGAATCATTGCTTAGAAACTGGAGGGATGGTAGCATGAGCATCTGGCAACTACACTGCTGCAATATGTAGACGATCTCCCCCCTCTTATTGGTGCTGAGATGGGGAGGAAATAATACAATTGACAATAAGTCTCCTGAATTTTTTGAGCTCTGTTGGATACAGAGAACCCAAGAAGAAAGCACAAATAGCTTGTCAGTGTGTGATTTTCCCTAGGTTTTACCACCACTGGCAGCCAGGGATTGAGCAAAAGGAGACAACATACCAAATAGCAGTGTGGAAGCTAGAATGGGGACCGCAAGCTTTCTCAGGTGTGGCAGGATGGTGTAGATCATGGATGCCAGTGATGGACTGATCGTGAAATCTTTGTGTCTTGGGTGTCTGTTTTGGCTTGCCTGGGTCACATTAAGTAAAAAGGAATTGTCTTGGGTCACAAGTTGCTCCAAAAGTAATGCCTCCTGTTTATTTCCATGGAAACTACAACAGATACAAAGAGCACAATAACACTTTGATAAAGCAAATTCTCAGCTACAGAACACTGTTCTGCATAGTCACCACCATCGGCTGTGCATTTTTGCCAGTGATTAACAAGAGCCTGCATGCTGTGCTCATAACAATCTGCAGCAATGGAGATGACCTGCCGTTGCTACTGCTGAAATGCACCACTCACCACCTCGTGCTCACATCCACTTTTTGGTCTCCATGAACGTTTATCAAATGTCAGTGAACGTCAGTGGGTGCCATTTTTAATCTGTGGAGGAATTCAGTGACACACCTTGCTCTATATACACTTTTGTGTCAGACGCTGTTTTGTCAGACTGCCCCTCTGCTACCACCTGTCACACAACAACAAAATGTAATGGGATATTGGCAGGAAGGTTCACCCTTTACTGCCCTACCACCAACATGTGTCTCTGATGCTGTGGACCAGGGTAATAAAGTAGGAGGCATTACTTTTAGAGCAGCCCTTGTAAAATATACAATATTGTTAATATATAAATAACAAAACAATTTTATTTTTAATATTTTTCTTAAAGCTAGTGAGTTATTTGACTGTGTTTTTATGCAACTAACATGGCAGAACATGGTTCTATGGCAGTGGGTGTTCTCAAGCTATTCCTCAGAGACTTTTGATTAAATTTTATTCTTTCTGTACTCCATGCTTGAGTTGTTTACAAATGTGTATACTGCCAAAAAGCAATGATGTGAGTAAGGCATGATCGTGAAGCAAAAGGCATTTTTCTCTGGTAAGTCAGGAATTATGGAAGTCTGATAAAAGGACATGATAAAAATTTTTAGTTGAATATCTGCTTGTAATTCTATTCATTCCATTTGAAAATTTGCAGGTCATGTATTTATATAAACTGAAAATGGTGTCACGAATATAAACTGATCTTTTTGACGTTTTTTTTTTCAATTTTGAAACTTGTCCTCCAATTTCTTTATTAAAATGGAAAACACAGCTTCTGCTCTGTTTAGAGCACCTGTGTGTAGCTAACGTATTAAAAAGCATACAGTTGTTTAGCATCACTTGAGTCAGCACTGCACAGCACTGCCCTCCCTGGTTTCAATCACAACACAATATCAATTGAGCACCAACAGTTTGGTTGTTGCTGAAGGTGCATGTCTGGGACCACTCTGTAGGGAAGAGCTGCCACCTTCATAGCGCAGAGCCGGGGGCAGGCTGCATGCAACCCACAGGCCGTGAGTTGGACGTGGCTGCTTTATATGATGCTATTAAAAGAGAAGTCTTGGAATGGAACCCAGAATGCCTGTATTCAATTGAAAGCTGCTTTGATGTCTGTCTCTGCTCTGAGACTTCCCAATCTGGAAAAGTCTTTTGAATTATGTATGCAAGAAAGTAGTCACATTGCACTGGGAGCGTTAATACAACAAACTGCATCCTGCTCTGAGTTGGCACTGAAGGCTGCAAGGGGAGGCAGGAAGGTCAGCAGGACAGACCTCCAGCTCCAGCACAGGATCAGCTTCCATCGTTCTTTGGCCAGACAGGCTTGGCAAGGCTGCCCTGGGGACCCTCTGCCAGGCCTTGCCTGGCCTCAGCCTAGCAGTACATGGCTATCAGCATCTTACTAGTGCTCATACTGGCATAGGCGTTGCACTCCCAGGTGTCCGTGCTGTTGCTCAAATAGGAACAGAGCCAGTGGGTGCTTTCTGCAGCTGCCAGGGCCTGAGGAATACACCTGTAAATCTCACCTGTGTGTCTAGTTCTGTGTGCTGTGTTGTTAGGAAGCAGAGGAAGATTTGTGTGTCAGCAGAAAACAGATACAAAGCTCAGCGCTTAAGCAGTTTTTGAAAGACGATGGCAGGCAGTGCCAATAAGGAACTGCCACGTTGAAATGCAGTTTTCATTACATAGCTCATAGATTTTTAAATGCTTGTAACTTCCTCAAGTGGTTTTTAGAAGGCTGAAATTATTCCAGCCACTGTTTCAACTAGAGGTCATTAATTTTTAAGTTTATTTATTTATTTTTTTAATTTAAATAATCTTTATTTTAAATTACAGGAGAGATGCTTTTTTTTTTTTTTTTTTTTTTAACTGCTGCACTAAAAACATAAAGCATTTGTTTAAAATTTCCCTGTTTCATAGACTGTTTAGACCCCTGAACAGTAATCGTCACATAAAACTGATCCAATAACTCTGGGCTTTTCCTTGTAAAACACTGTATTTTATTACATATTAGCTTAGTAACCATTACGTTGATTTGTATGTAAAGGAAAGACTGCTGAAATGCTTTTGTGCGAAGCAGACAAACCAAAAATACCACTATAAAATTGAAGAGTTGTGATTCCATTAAGTTTGACCCATCTCATTCAGAAGTAGTTTGCTGTAAAGGCAGTTATACTCAGGCACTTGCAATGGATACAGATTAAATTTACTCATAAACACTGTGTTATTTCAGTTTCATAGAAATGCAGGCTAGAAAAACAAAGGTTGTGTTTATTGATAAAGAGGTATTCATTTAATATTTTCAAAATTGTTTCCTCTAGATTGTTGAAAGTTTGTTATGTAAAACTGCCTCATCATAACTCTATAACATCTTACATACTAAAATTTTTGTGAATGAAAACCTCATGTCAGCACTTACCTCTTTCTTGGACTCACGTATTGGGTTACATCTGGAAAAGTTAGGCCCTTCCTTTGCTCAGTTTTACTTTTTTTTAAACAATACTTAATTTATATTTTATTTTATTTTACTTTTGTTTGGAGAATACTATATGCATAATAACTTCTTGTTACCTAAAAAAGTGGAAGTCTTTTTTTTTGGGGGGGGGGGGGCCCGCCGGGGAGGAGGGAAGCAAAGAATTAAGTAAAACCACAAGAAATACTTGTGCATAGAATTTTTCTCCCAATTCATTTTTTAAAATTCAAATACAAGTCTTTTCCTTAGGGATCATTAGCAATGAAGTGCTGAAGTTTTGTGTTGGATAAGTAGAAACACTATGTTAGACAAAATAATGTCTACATTATATGCATTATTCAGAATGAAAACATTGCTGAGTGTAGGAGATCATTTTCTTTAAGTAAAGCAAGCTGGTTGAATCAGTCATTATTTCAGTGCAGAATTGTAATGTAAATGATTGAAAGCAGTCTTTGGAGAAGGAACATTTCTGCTTCTCAGATGGGTAACTTCAATGTCAGATTTCTAAATACTTGAGTTTCATTGAACTTGGTTTGCAAAGACCATAGATAGCACAAGCCAAATTTAAATATACATTAACCACATATCTCTTCATTAGCATAAAATGTAATAGAAGTGTTTATTTTTGTTGGCCTTGATCGCCTCGTGCAGATACCAGCCTGG
Source organism: Lagopus leucura (assembly GCF_019238085.1). NCBI lineage: Eukaryota > Metazoa > Chordata > Aves > Galliformes > Phasianidae > Lagopus > Lagopus leucura. The sequence goes on from NW_024962263.1 coordinate 21,450,190, forward strand.
AGTTGTTGAGTTAATCAAGGAGAACACAATCACCAAGGGCTTCTTTACACTGCTGTAGGAATGGCTGAAGCTGGAATTTTTCAGCCTAATTACATAAATGGGATGGTGAATGAAGTCAGTTTTGATTTCACTCTTAAGAGCTTAGAGAGCTGTAGGGAAAAGTAATTGTAAGATACAACTGTTAAGTTTAAGCTGATTAACTACCCTACTCTGGTTTTCTGGTTCATGAAAACTGAGCAGAGTGCCTCACCAGGTGTCTCAATACATACCCCTATTTGCTATCATTAAATCAGCTGTGCCGTTCACCTGTGGTCCCACATTTCCCTTATTCTACTCTTTACTGGTAACAGAAAGTCTTTCTGTTGTACACAGTGGTGTTTGCAAGTTTTATCTCTAGTTGTGTTTTGGCTTTTCCCAAGACCATCCCTATGTGCTGAAGCAGTATTTTCAAACTTCTCCTTTGTAGATTTTCTCTGCTTCCATCTCCTGACAGGGAAGGGAATTTAATTCTACAAATATTTAGCCTTGGCTTTGTGCAAGCTGGCAAGCTGGATGTAAATGGGAAGCAGCAGCTGCTTGTGTTTTTGCATGTGCAAAGGAGTTTTGTAGGTGAGATTTCTTTCATCACTTTCTGTATAACGGGTGAAAAATCAATATTAAATGCTTCAGTACATACAATAAGGTATGCATGTTGTCAAATGTTTGCTTTCTGTCATCATTTACCCTGAGCATCACTGGAGTGACTGGCATTTGGCCAAGTTTGTTTGTAGATGCAGTACTGCAGTGTTTGACTTGTGCTTTTAGCACTCCAGTTAACAACAGAATTATTCAGAATCATGGCTCTTTTTGGAACTTACTGCTGATAACAGTCCTGAAGAAACATTGAGTATTCTGGGTGATTTTGTTTTGTTTGGCTTGGTTTTGTTGGGGGGATTGTTTGTTATTGTTTGTTATTTTGTTGGGTTGTGTTGTTTGTTATTTTTATTTTGCTCTCAGAATTGCTGATAAGAGTTTCTATACATATGTTTTGTATTGATAGAGACGTTGAAGTATTCAGGGTAAAATTATTTTTTTCCATTAGTCTTTCAGTTAAAAAGATCATAGTCCAGAATGCTTTAAGAATTGAGAATGAGAATGTAACATAGAAAATATTTTATAAGGAAGACTATATTAACAACCTGGAAAACCTATGTAGAAAATGGTAAAGGGTTGTTTTACTATGCAGAACTGCCTCTCAGGTATTGCATATACAGTACAATAACTGTGTCTTAAAGATACTGACTATATTAAATACGAATGCTGAAAATACAGATATTTGAATTCACAGTTGTTTTATTTAGTAACTTGTTGTATGTAGTATGTCTTTGACTATCATTGCAGTAACTCTTTTCTTAAATAAACAGCTGTTATTTCTATTCTAGATCAATCCATGGTGTTCAAGTAATGTGTTGTGATAATTAGTACAATAATAATCCACACAATAATGAATTTTTTTTAATAGTGTCTCACAACAGAGCCAATATGTTGTTTATTTTTTATGAAATACGGATGACAATAAACGATGTTGAGTGTTCTAGAATTCATGCTTCTATGACAGGTCTGTAGTAATGAGGTAATTTAGAAGAGTTATTCTATGAACCTAATGGAACCCATTACATACGGTAAGATATATATATGCCTCATATAGATACATGAAGTTTCAGCTATTTCTGCCTTTTCTAAAATGAAGCCAGCCATATTGTGATGTGAAAATGCACAGTTAGAGCATCCATGTAACCTTAACAGCCCTCTCACCAACACCCACACAACTGTAACTGCATTATCACAGCTCCTTTTCAAATGCACAGCTCCATTTCACTGAAATTTTCACTGCAGAATATATCTCGACACAGGAATAATTCTATTTTAGAATGGCAAAGCTTATGTCTGACTTAGAAGTTGGATATTACATAACTGTAAACGTTTCAGTAAGTTTCTGTCATCCACAGATCATAAAAGGTATTCTGCTTTATACTTTTAAGGACAGTCTTTGAAACCTGACTGCTGTTCTTAATCTACAGCCAGCAGCAGTAGGTCTTTGGGAACATGGTTACAGGCTGCTGGATAGTGAAGCACAAGCTCTGTGTGCTCGGTCAAGCTGAGCTCACAGAATGTTAGTTAAAAACATAGCTTAAAACATTAAATACATGTTTGTGCAGAAATTAACCTGTATTTTTTCTAGAAGCTCTGGTGCCACGTTCTCTCCAGACAGAGGTGTGATGGAGTGGTACTTTCCAGCACTGTTTGGGGCAGTGACCAGAGTACTTCAGAAATAGAATAGATGTCATAAACTAAAGGCCTGAGTACTTGTCCAACTGTGCCTATTGAATGCTAGGCAGGTGTTATCCAAGTTAAAGAAAGGCCTGAAGAGTGACCATGTGGTCCTTAATTGTTCCAAAATGCCGATTATCATAGAATCATAGAATCATAGAATCACTAAGGTTGGAAAAGACCTAAAAGATCACCCAGTCCAACCGTTCACCTATTCCCAATAGCTCCTACTAAACCATGTCCCTCAACACAACATCCAGCCTTTCCTTGAACACCCCCAGGGTCGGTGATTCCACCACCTCCCTGGGCAGTCCATTCCAGTGCCTGACCACCCTTTCTGAAAAGTAATACTTCCTCATGTCCAGCCTGAATCTCCTCTGCCGTAGCTTGAAACCATTCCCCCTGGTCCTATCACTGATGACACGAGAGAAGAGGCCGACCCCCAGCTCACTACAACCTCCCTTCAGGAAGTTATAGAGAGCAATAAGGTCTCCCCTGAGCCTCCTCTTCTCCAGGCTGAACATTCCCAGCTCCTTCAGCCTCTCCTCATATGGCCTGTGTTCCAGACCCCTCACCAGCTTTGTTGCCCTTCTTTGAACACGTTCCAGGGCCTCAATATCTTTCTTGCAGTGAGGGGCCCAAAACTGGACACAGTACTCGAGGTGCGGCCTCACGAGTGCTGAATATAGGGGAACAATCACCTCTCTGCTCCTGCTTGCAACACTGTTTCTGATGCAAGCCAGGATGCCATTGGCCTTCTTGGCCACCTGGGCATACTGTCGGCTCATGTTCAGCCGAGCATCAATCAATACCCCCAGGTCCATTTCCTCTACGCAGTCCTCCAGCCACACCGCCCCAAGCCTGTAGCGTCGCCTGGGGTTGTTGTGGCCGAAGTGCAGGACCCGGCATTTGGCCTTGTTGAAACTCATCCCATTGGCTCCAGCCCAGCTCTCCAGCCTGTCCAGATCCCTCTGTAGGGCCTCGCTACCCCCAGGCAGATCCACACTTCCAGCCAATTTGGTGTCATCTGCGAATTTACTGAGGGTGCACTCGATGCCCTCATCGAGGTCATCAATAAAGATATTGAAGAGGACAGGCCCCAGCACCGACCCCTGGGGAACACCACTCACGACCGGTCGCCAGCTGGATTTAACTCCATTCACCACCACTCTCTGTGCCCGGCCCTCCAGCCAGCTCCTTACCCAGCCAAGAGTGTACCCATCCAAGCCTCTGGCTGCCAGCTTCTGCAGGAGAATGCTGTGGGAGACAGTGTCAAAGGCTTTGCTGAAGTCTAGGTAGACCACATCAACAGCCTTTCCTTCATCCACCAGATGGGTCACTAGATCATAGAAGGAGATCAGGTTGGTCAAACAGGACCTGCCCTTCATGAACCCATGCTGGCTAGGCCTGATCCCCCGGTCACCCTGCACATGCCGCATGATCTCCCTCAAGACGATCTGCTCCATAACCTTCCCTGGCACCGAGGTCAGGCTGACAGGCCTGTAGTTCCCCGGATCCTCCTTATGACCTTTCTTATAAATGGGAGTCACATTGGCAAGCCTCCAGTCTTCTGGGACCTCACCAGTCAACAAGGAGCGCTGACAGATGATGGAAAGCGGCTCGGCTATCACCTCCGCCAGTTCCCTCAGCACTCTCGGGTGGATCTCATCTGGCCCCATCGACTTGTGACAGTCCAGCTGGAGCAGTAGGTCTCTGACTGTTTCTTTCAGAATCACAGGGGGGTTAGTGTGCTCCCCGGCCGAGATTACCAGGTCAGAGAGAGGGGTATCCTGAGGATAACTGGTCTGACTTTTAAAGACAGACGTAAAGAAGGCATTCAGAACCTCCGCCTTTTCCTTATCCTCAGATCATCAGATTATCACTGCTGATAATCCTGAGCTCCCATGTAGATATGTAACGATATGTCTTTATGAATTAAGACTGGTAACCTAATTCATAGATTGCTATAGGTAAGGGCTATCAAGTGAAACTGTTTTTGTTTTGTTTTGTTTTTTGGTGTGTGTGTGTAGAGATTAACTGGAAAATTGGACTCAAAAGCAATTGTGTAGATCTGACCTTGGCATAGATATTCTCTTAGGATTGACTTGTATTTATGTTACAGCTGTAGTGCGTATGTCGATATTTCTGATGTGCATGTATCTGTTATATGCCTACCATAGAATATCTTAAACTCAGCTGATAATTGATTCATCTGAACTGTGTCATACTGTGCAGAAACTAGACCGGTTCATTCTTTGCTGTCAAGCTGTCTGCTGTTAGAAAGACAGAGGAAACTGTTTCTATTTTTGAAGCCCAAAAAGATGCCAGTTTTATTTTCCTGGTGGATTTTTAAGTTTATTCCTATTGATTGATAATCATTACATTGTGAAAATGTAGAATGCAGGTCTAACCTGACATCATTGCTTGTTAAATTGCTGGAGGTACGTGAGAACATAATTATATGTCAGATTTTTAGTATATTTTATGGAATTAACTATCCACATTCTGCCTATCCTTGTGCACTGGCATTATCCGTACAGAATTCTGTCCTATCCTGCTTAAGGTGTATAATCCTTTTTGCTGGAGGAAAGATTACTCTCCAGTGGTATTATTTTTCAGAATATGATATCCAGTCCCTGTATTGCTGATTGGAATATGGAACTACATTGGAAAATATTATTGTAAAAACATGTTTGCTTGATAGGTTATGGCAATATATGAAGTATAATGTTGGCCTGTAAATTTGGCATCTCTCTCATAAAACACCCACATTCGTATTTCAGATTTGTTTTTACATGTTTCTGCTAAAACTTGTTGTTTGGTCTACATATAAGTGAGGCTTGGACGAGGAGTTATTTGCTTTAGTTTGTAGGTTTTCTTCATATGCTTCTACCAAAGCAAGATATGTTATTCATAATAGAAATAGCTTGAATATTCAGAATGATAGAACTACATGAATGAAAGCAAAATGAAACGTTCATATAACTGAGAACGCTGCTTTCTGTAAGCTGAAGGAAAACATAGAATTTCCAAACTTGATTTTTAACGGCCTGTGCAATGAAATATTTACGTAATGAAGATGGTGTTGGCTTTGGTTACCGAACTCTACGGTAGTAGTGACATTACTGGGAGCTGCAAGTGCTCTGTATTTTCAAATCGAGTTATACGTGTGTTGAATGAGTAAGGACAGCCAAGTCCAACTCAAGGTCTGAAGCTTTAAAAACTGTAGAAGAAAATAACGATTCTTTTTATATACTGTGCTTGTTGCATAGCTACAGGCATGTTGAGATAAAACATACTCTTCAAATCCCCCACTGACCTCTGTTCCTTTCAGGTTAACTAGCCATATGAATGACCCTTGCAGTATATATCCTAGCTCTTCTTACAGTTTCTGACTTCCTGTCCTGTAGCTGAGTCTATTTGCAAAGGAAATCTAATACTAAAACTAATACTGAAAATAATGAAAGAAGCTACAACTATGCACATATATTGCATTTTGTATTTTATGTGTAGAAACATGTTTTACCATGAAGTAAAAATGTGGTTATGCAAAAACAGCAAACAAACGAAAGAAAATCAACTCAACAATAACAAAGCCCAACAAATATGCAGGTGTTTTTTTGGGGCAGTCTCATAGAGATTTCACTTTGTCCTATCAGAGTATCTCTATAGCAACGTACTGTGAATCACACCAGAAATAAACTACAGTAAACCAACAAACATTTTTGAAGGTATTCATAGAAGAGCTAAATATCTTATTAGAAAGATAAAACGCAAAATTTTATGTACAAGGTGTTCCATTTTGTTTCTCGAACCAGACATTTAAATCCATTAAAAAAAAAAATTGCAATTGATTGTTTGGATTAAAATGGGATTAAAGAGTAAATGTTACCTTTATAGCACTGATTGGCTGGCTTCATAATATAGGGAAACAAGGTAAGGGGTAAGGAAAAGAGTTGTTGTCCTACATAGTTTTTCCTTGATGGAAAAATCTTTTTTTAATATGCCTAAATTAATCAAAGCCTACCTCCTTCAAAGAAGATTTACTTTTGCGGTCAAAAAGAGGGACACATGTTTTCAGCTGGAAAGTTGAAATAACTCTTGTACCTGTGTACTTCTTAAAAATCTTGTGTTTAAAGGCTGAGACATCGATACTTTAGGATGCTGAAAGGTAGATAATTCCTTTTCTTTGTTTGAAAGTGACAAATTTATTTCATATAAAAAGCTTGAAACTTGAAGTTCTTTGGTGTAAGCGATAGGTATAATGTGTGTAAATATGATATATCCAATGGTCATGATGCTAGGTATTTTTACAGGAGATAGGTTTGAGAGAAACATTTCTTTGGATTAAGGACCTAAAATAGTGTAACATTATCTGTCTTCCAGAATTGTTTACATACATCTTAGTTGCAATTAAAACTCTCAGGTTGTTTCATGTTTTCTTTTTTTTGTTTTGTTATTGTTTTGTTGTTGTTTTAACTCAAAGGGACATGTGTTTCCTGGACTCCAGAAATGAACTAATATACATACATCATTTTAAAATTTTCATTAACCTTGTAATCCCGTTGCTTTATTAATGCATTTGCTTAGAAGCTATACTCCATACCTGCTCAATATTCTTTTTATTTCATCATCTTATAGCAGTAATGCTGTGCTTAAACCACACTACAGTTGATACTGTGTTGTGTTTTGACCTCGAAGTGTCTAGCCATGTAAGGTTTGTTATCACTGCACATTTACATTTTGATTTGCTGCTCTTTTTTTTTTTTTAAATATATATATTTGTATATGTCAAATTAAAAATTACTATCAGTTCCCTATTGTTCAGAAAAAGTGTTGTTAAATTAATGAACTCAACAGTGGCGAATTAACTGATATATACAAGGTGGATTTAAAGGAGATTGGTAAAGTCTTTTGATTTGATTTGCCAACTTGAGGAATATTAAAACTATCATGCTATGGATCTTAGTGACTTTTAAGTTTAAAATAAGCAGCAATTGAAGTGCTTTAATTCATTTGTCAGTCTATCTTTTAGGACATGACTATTGGGATTGATTGTTGAACAAATGCAGCAGAATCAGAATCTAATCTGATTTTCAGAAGAGAAAACAGTTGAGTTTTAAAGATACCAAGATTTGATTTTTTTTATTTGTTTCATATGTGATTACTCTTGAAAGAATGGATTTAAAAGTATATTTAGTATTGAAATGTAATTCTTATGCTATAAAGTACACTTTTATGCTTTTGTTGAGCTATGTTAGTTTCCGACTGATATAATTTCAAAACAATACATTGAAAAAAAAGAACATGAAGCTCATGAGCAATTGATTATTATTTTCATATCTTCATTGAAAGCGCTTCATTTTTCTTGAATTTTGATCTGTTTGCAGCAAAGTGGTAGCAGCAACTAATTCCTGTCCTGCAAAGCTTCAGCTACTATCTGTTTAATAAATTGAGAATACTTAATATTGTCTACAATCAACTGCTATTGCAAATGTTCCTGAGCAAGGGATATGGAAGAGGCTTTTGATCTGTCTTGTAGATCTGCACCTCGGATTAGTTTCCTTACCAGTTCTCTAATGATTCAGAATGACTGCCAGGAAGCTTTCATATGAATGGTTTTGAAGCCAGGATGAAAAATTAATTTGCATTGCTTAGTTCACATACATTAGACATGTTTTCTCAATACTCTAGGTTTGGAAAGTCTTGACTCTTTTAACTTTGGGAATTTGCATAGCAGTGCCTTTCTTAATTCTCCTGGTTTAAGCTAATTAAAATAGAACTTCTTTTCTTCTCACTGTCGTCTTAACACTTTTTTTTTTTTTTTTTTTTTTTCTTGTGATGATGTAGTCATGATGAATATTATTTTCCTGACAGGCTTTTTAACTTAAGGAAACATGCCAGAGACTTCAGCTTTTTTGGCTTCCTAAGCAGATTCAGAAAATATCTCAGTGATTTCAGCAGATTTTTGCCCCTTCCTTTATGTTAATAACTTTTGTTGATTAAGGTTCTGATGGGTTCTCAGTTTATGATAAAATAACGTAATTTGCTGAACATCAATTGCAATATCTGCCACAGAAGAAAATAGTAAGCATTTCCTGACTAATCACTAGCAGTCTCAGGCCCAAGAGCATGTCTTTACAAGTGGGAGACAGACACAGATTTCCCATCCAGGCTAAGGTGACTTTGCTCTTTATTAGGAAAAAGTTGATGTAGCAGATACTCTTGCGTCACGTGGCAGTGTCCTGGGTTTGTGCAGCTATCCTCCCCAATAAACTGAGGCTGCAGCCTTCTGTGTGGGTTGCTGGTGCAGAAAATTGGTACACTATTTTGTCCCTTTTTTTCTATCATTTTGAATCTCATGCAATAAAGCTTAGTAGCTGCCATTAGCTTATCTCTGCTCGCTTGCTATTCAATGTTTACAGAGTATAATTACATGTCTGAAGTAGGAAGAGGACAATCTTCACTGCAAGCTCTGTATGTTACCAAATATTTCAGCAATTAATCCTGCTAGTAGTTTTTCGTTCTACTTTTGGAGTATCTGAGTGTCAGAAGAGATTGTGTGAAATGTGCAGTTCTGTTGGATGATACTAAAAGGCTTTTGGGGCAAAAGCATTATATTCACTACTTCCTGAAACCTTTTTAGTACAAGTTGCCTCCTCGTGTACCAGCAAAAAATACTACATGCTTAAAGCAATTCTTTCAGTACTTGTATTGGGCTAAGTGAGTTATTACACTGACTTGCATTTCAGAACATCTCACATTTACTTCTGCTGTGATTCAATTCAAATAGTGTCCAGAACAGTTAATCATGAAAGAGCTCAAAGTTAGGGCAGAATGTAACAAGATTATGTTGGTTACTTACCAGCCAAAATCAATAAAAGAAAATCTAATTATCACAAACTCTATCCTTGTCAAATCAGTTGTGAAGTAAAAAGGCCAGTATCCTGAGGCACAGCGTAATAAATACAATAAACTTTAAAACTCGTTGCAGGAAGGAAATTCTGTCTTCTTCACATTTGAATAATTAATGTAAAGTGCATCTCCATACATTATGTGCTGCTTACAGTAATGAAACAATGTAAGCTGTGTGTTAATTTGAGTCAAAATGTATGCATAATTATACCTTCACAATACTTTTATTCTCACCTGATGATACTACATTCATTCAGAAAGATGAATTAAAAAGAAAAAACGAAACAGAACACCCATGGCATAAAACAGCACCAAACTGCAGAACTCGTATCTGGTGTTTTGTTTTGTTTTTTTTTACCTTTAGGGGTTTGCTATGTGCAGTATAGGCTTCAGGGAAGTCTGAAGTTCTCTCGTCATTACCGTTGTGTGGGAGAACATGCATTTATTCTGAATAAAAATCCACCCTGTTTCATTGCTTACAGTGTTTTTGAAAAAGATTAAATTTGTAACTGTTGATAAGTCAAGGTCATTTGAATAGGCAATATTTATCAAGTTACAAGTATTGTAAATATTTTAAAACCATACTATAGTTCCTCAATTTTTCTTACTTGGGTAATTTAAGCTATATGGTATTTAAGCTGTATTTTGAGGATGGAAAAGCTAGCCCTTATTGTAAGATTTTTTTATTTTCATTTTTTAATACAAAATGACATCTATCTAAATGAAGGAAATTCAATTGCTTACGGATTCTCAGGGGATGAGAAACTGAGCCTTGTAAACTTGGGTGTCTAAGAGCATGTGGTAGACAGCGTGAGTAGAAAGTGAGAAGTTTTTGCTTGACTATGCAAACCTTATCTCAGATTTCTTATTTAGAATTAAAGTTATAGTCTGTTTTAGAGAGAGGAGAAATGAAGAAATTAAAAAATAAATTGATGGTTTTCTGTATTATTTTCGTGGTTGGTAGTATTTCCCACTTTGCCAGCTTTCCATGCCTTGCTTAGAACTGATTTTAATGAGATTTCTTCACAATCTCTCTTTCTGTCGTGACTTCAATATTAGTTCTTCCCAACTGCTTTAATTTTTTTTCCAGAACTGTTTAAAGAGAATGCCCCATTTTCACTGGATTGCTTTTTCCCACCAGTAATCTCTTTTATATTGGACCAAGCTGGAAGGAATGTGACAAGCTTCTAACAGAAGTTCAGAGGATGCTTCTGGTTTGGCAGGACACCTGAGTGGGTTATAGCTTCTGCAACTCTGGCAATATTTTTTGTGTTAGAAGAAGGAATTGCTCTGGTGACCATCATTTTTAAAAAGAACAAAACAAAACAGCAACAATCTACATAAAAACAAAAGTTGCTCTAGTGTGCATCCTGTGTGTGTATGGTGTTGCTGCTTGCAGAGGACTTTCTGTATTTTCTCAGTTATTCCCTAGGAGTAGTCCAATGAAATGAAAGTTTTAATATGGTGTAAGGTTTTGTTTTGTTTTGTTTTGTTTTTTTTTACATGCCTGTTGTTGGAATTTGCCTAGATTTCTTGAAAACAATATGTTTTATTTTTCTTGAAACTGTTGTTTGTCTTTTCTTGAAACTGTTGTCAACCAAGTTGTTGAAGGTGTTGTGACTCCTGCTCCTATGTTAGGCTCACATCATTTGGCACAATTAATATCTTAAGTGTTTATGAAGATAATGAATACCTAAATAGCATTTAATATGTAGTTGCCACTTGCAAGTTAAGTGCTTCAAATTAAATGCATGTTGAAATCAACTTGTCACCTCGCTTATATACTACAGTGGGAATCATAAATAGGGACACTGTGAGAAGTAACCAAAGAGTTTTATGTGCAAAGATTATTGCAAAAACTGGCACAGAAGCAAGGTGACAAATGAGGTGTGTTAATTTTAATAGATACAAGGAATGTGTGGCATCTAAGAATGTTAACACAAGCAGGAGCTGAATACAATTGCAAATGATTAAGTAGACTGATAGAACAAGGTAACAAAAATGCTTCAAAAGAGAGAAAATCATAGCTTTTCAGGTCACCTCTAAGAAAGATGTCAAATCAAAGTGGGAGGCAAAAAAATCTCAGGATCACAGATTTATTAAAATCTACTTAAATTATGTAGTTTTAAAAACTTTAATTCTTTGTGCTTTTTAGATAGCTTAAATTTCAGCTGTAGAAGAGAAAGCCTTGAAAAAAAAATGACTCAGAAAAAAAAAAAGAAAACCCAATTCCAAATCCTATGTAGATAATCATGATATGCCTTAGATCTGCTATAATTTATTAAGGCTTTCAGAAATTCTGCATGAAAATGGCTGTCAATTGTTGGTGTCATCTTAGCAGGGCTTCTAGAAACTGCTGCCAATTGATTTTCATAGTGGAACAACAAAAAAAAAAAAATTAAGCATTGATGATTTCTATATTCGCAGTGCCAGATTAAAAGCAATAAACGTCGGGTTGTATCCTTTACAGCTACTTCAGGTTCTTTTTGTATAAATGTGTATCAATTCTTAGGATTCTGCAAAAATGATGTGTAGATTTTTTTCTTCAAGTAGGGATAAGGATGTCTGTGTTTTTTTGTTTTTTGTTTTGTTTTGTTTTTTGTGTGCAACTGGGAATCAAAAAATAAGTTTAAGAGCCTGCAACTTTGTTATGTGTCTAAGTAACATGAGAGAAGTGCTTTAATTTTCTTAGGATACCAATTTCTTTCACGCAGGTGAAGTAGAAACTTGGTCTCAAAAATGTGTTCAGTACCAATTATAAAAGTGTGTAATTGTATTATACAATAACTTTAGATCAGTGCTATTAGCCAAGCCGACTTAAGTATATCTGCAGCAGCCCTTGCTTCCAGTTTGTTATTCTGTGACCTCCCTAAGGGCTGATCTGAACTACTTGTAAGTACAGTTTTGAGAAAAGAATGCTACAAAAGCTCAAAACAGAAAAATCACAGAATCACAGAATCACCCGGGTTGGAAGGGACCTCAAGGATCATGTAGTTCCAACCCCCCTGCCTAGCAGGGCCACCAAACATACACATTCAGATCAGGTTGCCCAGGACCCCGTCCAACCTGGCCTTGAACACGTCCAAGGACGGGGCATCCACAACCTCCCTGGGCAGCCCGTTCCAGGGCCTAACCACTCTCCTAGTAAAGAACTTCCCCCTAACATCCAACCTAAATCTTCCCTCCTTCAACTTGGATCCATTTCCCCTAGTCCTGCTGTTATCAGCCCTTTTGAAGAGTTTACTCCCCTCCTGGGTGTAGGTTCCCTTCAGGTATTGATAAGCTGCAATGAGGTCACCCCGCAGCCTTCTCTTCTCCAGGCTGAACAAGCCCAACTCCCTCAGCCTGTCCAAAAAGTGAGAGTTTGTCCCCTAATTCTGCAACAGCTTTAGGCAGACAATGTCAGGCTCAGTCCTGTTGCTGGATTTGCTTGATCATACAGGAATTATGACCCACGAAAGGCTGGCATGATACGGAAAGAGGAGGCTGCTGCCATCTATGAAAGAATAGCTGTTATGCAAAGTGCAGTAAAGTATATTTTGAGTATTCTGATCCTCCATCATAAATAGGAGCCATTAGTCTCTTGCTCTCTTCCCTGGTTATATTCCAAATATAATACTTCTCCAAACTATTGCAGATGTGTTGCACTTCTGTGTCTCCTTGGTTTAACAGTGTATACTATCATTATGGGAAGAGATTACAGTGTTCTTCTTTTTTTGCCCCCAAAAGCTGATATCTTGCCAAGAAATGTGCTGTTCTAGTACTTTTGGTTTGCTGTTTTAAGCTTGATAACTGATACAGATATGGGGGCAGTGAGCATCTTTGAGAATTTGGGTAGTTGTCTGCTTTGTTAAATCTCCCTTGCAAGGACATCTCTGAAATTCTGGGTGCTCCAGGGAAAATTCAGTATCACCTCATTGCATTTGCATAGTAGTGTAACTATGTAGAAATATTCTGTGGGAAGCCATACTTTGCCTCAAAAAAATTGCTTTAGATTATTTTATAAACTTTCCTGTAGCATCATAAGGAGCGGCTACGCGGACACCCAGCAAGCTTTCTTAAATGTTTTGTTTTGTAATGTGTACATCATTTCCACTACATAGCGTGTAGATAATTCAAATGATGCATTGAGATGCAAGATGATTCACCAGCAGTGAGCTACAGATGGTCTATTACTGAATTACAAAGTAACAGTGGGAAGGCAGGGACAATAATTATGGTATTTACCTGCACAGGGGCCAGCAAGCTGTTCTTCAAAGCTCGTTTGTGAGGGTGGCTTGATTGTTTTTGCAAACCAAACATTATCTTTTTTTGCTCACTTATGGGGGTAATCAAGAGGCAACTAAGAAAAAGAAGCCCTTTTCAGGATGGATTAGCATAGACTCTGAGTTCAGCAAGATGACATAATTTCTACTTCTGTACCAAGGATACCAAACAAAGGCCGTATATAAATAGTGTCGTCAAAATGAACAACATGCACAAAAATCTATGTATACAGAGTCTCAGCATAAGATGTTAGCAATTTAATACAGAAAACAAGTGTGAAATATGCTTTGCTATGATTTAGCTCAGTATCTAAAAGACCAAATATAATTTTGCCTTTTCTTTAAAAAAAAAGAAGCCATTTTTATACTGTTAGACTGCTTTTATATTTCTAACCCAACTTCAATACTGATAAGCATTTCACAAACGCGTTTATCATAAGAAAGATGAAATGAGGATGCAGAAATGTGTAAGTATGAGAGAAAGTACAATTATTTGTACTCAATTTATGGTTGAGTAGGAAAAAAGATATTTCAGACAAAGGGTAATATCTAAGCAATTAACCAAGAAGATAGTCTATCACACAATTTTAAATGTACTTTGATGGCTTTTTCTAATACTTTTAATCCTCTTTACCTCAAAGTTAGGTAGAAATGAATTACAATTACACAAACTTGTTCTCTTTCTAGCACTCTGAATATCTATTTGAAAAATGTCTGTGGGAGAACAAACTCCCCAAGGTGCTTTTCAGGACAGTGCTGTATGGTAGAAAACAGTAGAAAGCCTGATTGCTCCCTTGTTCTTATTTACTGCTTTTACAGTTTTGTCTAAATTCCCTCAAGTTTGTGTAAGTGACAGAATTATGTAGTCCTCTTCACTGTTAGGAGGTGTGCCCAAATCTTCTCTTTTAAAATAATTTATTGTGTTTTGAAGCTCTTTTTGTAAATAACATATATACTCCTTGTGTGTGTGTGTATATATATATACTTGTCCAGTACTCCTTGTATTTTTTCTATTCTTTGTTAGAAATGTCAATCAATCACAGATTTATTTTCATAGTTTAAGCGTGGATTTCATATTGAGCACATGCCCCAAATTCCATTTTGTGCATTATGTGTCTAGTCAAGCAGATGCTTATAGGGTACATGTATTTTATGTATATATTTATGTATACTAAGTATTTTATTTCATTGGAACCACAGTAACTAATGGCTACACTGAATTAAAGCATTAATTTTCATTTATCGTCTCAAAAAACACAATTTAAGGCATGAAGACGCAGAGAGGATGATCAGTTGAACTGTAAGCTGAAGCTGATGACTTTAAGTAGAAGAAGCTAATTCAAAATGGTGGTAAACGACTAATGTAAAATATAACATATTTTTCTCACTTTTTTTTTTTTTTTTTTCCATACTTGAAATGCTCCCCCAAGCTACTGCAGATGGTTGCAGTCTTTTTTAAAACTTTTTGTCTTGAATTTCCACAGCATTAGGCTTGATTATTTCTGTTGAATTGCTTTAGGGAACCCAACATCAACACTCATTTGCAGTATCCAAGTAGGATAATGCAGTGCGATAGTTTGTTATCAAAAGAAGGTCATTATTTTTTCTTTAACCCTTTATGTAGGAATTCTATAGGTAGATCTATTATCAATAATGCCAGTAGCTCATTATAGTAAGAGGGAAACTACTGTTGGTGAGGGATTAATAGTAGAAGCTTTCACGGTGTATTTAGATCATCTTTTTCTGTATTAAGATAATACCATACAGTTTTGTTTTTATTTTTCATTTCAAGGCTAATATATTCTGTCATTTCACATTGTTAGTTTGGTTTGTTTCATAGCATTATTACAAAATGAGCTAGAGGAAACCTGTGAGGTCATCTAGTTCATCCTTTGAGTCCAAAGGCAAAAGTAACTGCACAATTAAATTATTATTGCCATTAATTACAACTACTTTTGATCTCAATCTTGCCCTGCCTCAAATATTTGATTAGCTGAACAAAAGATATGCAGTTCTTAAACAAACAGTGAATTTATGTCAGGAAGAAGTCTTCTGGAGCGGTTTTTGTCTCATCTGAGGTTTGTAGTATCAGAGAGAACGTAAAAAGATAAAGGAAGAAATATTAGTATTGTTGGTGGAAGGATGAGGAAAGAGCTGCTCAGTTTTCTTTTTGGCTGTATTCTTATGTAATCACACTTTAAATATTGTGTGAGAGTGCAAATGGGAACCTACAGACAATGTAGGATATTATTCTTTTGGATATTTTAACTCAGGAAAGGGGCTTGGGGCTAACTGCATTCCTCCCCTTTCTTTTCTTTCTTTCATTTATCACATTTTGTTTCAGACATTCAGAGTCAGTGATACAGGGTCTCATCCTAGACTGTATTTCAGCTGTCTGTAGGCACATCAATAGCAGCACACTGCCACTTCAGTTTTTAATCTCCCATTCATTAGTTTTATGCAAGATCAGTGTCTCTATGTCGCTGTCATCTGTTCTCAGTTGAATTCTTGGTGTTTACAATATCTAGTAACAAAGAAAATTTCAACTTGAAAAGTATTCTGTGCGAGGAACAATACCTGATATTTGTAGTATAATACTAAAAACAAAAAGATCATGTTTGTCCAAAACTTTATATTCTTTGATAACATATTTATATTACCTGTCAAGATTATGCTTGGTAATTATGCAGTATCCCTTCTGACACAGTTATTTCTAGTTGCCATTTGGTTTGTGCAGATTACTAATCAGTCTGTGATTGAGGTTACACTTGATGTTTTTCTTAGAAATAGTGGTCAGTGGCGTATAGCATGATTTCTTTTGTATTTTAACATTTCTGTAATGTTAGGCCACATCCTAGGGGAGAGAGGACAACTTAATAAGGACTAAACTAAAAGCAGAGCCAATAAATCTGCCTGTTGAAAAGACCCCTTTCAACAAAAGCATGTTTTTCTTCCCCCTCTTCCCAATAAGAGAAGTTTCCATCTTATTTACTGACTCTTTCCAGCACTAAGGAGATATTACCCCTCCTTTCTATGAGTGGCTATGCTTCTTTCTCCTTACTGTGGTTCATCAGCATGCTAAGGATCCTGCCTTTGTGTGCTTATTACTGTGTAGAGACTGAAGAGCGCTGCTCATGGAGTGACCATGCTGTTCCCAACTCACCATGATCCTTTGACCTATTTTGACCTGTGCCTTTTGTGTCAGCCACTTATCCCACACAGAATCTGCTTTGGCAGACATGGACAATGTGGACTTTACAGATTCTTTCACATAGCAAACCTGAGTGTTTGAGTCCAAAGCACTTGCAGACCTCAGGGATGTGCTTCAAACAATCTGGAGGGTTCACTGATATAATACCATCTGTAGCCCTTTATTTATTTTTTTTAAATAAGTTGACATCTGCCTCAGTGAATGCAAAGTATGATTATTGTCCCTGATTTTCAAGAAGCTTGGCTTAATATTTTTGGTTTAACAAAGCATTCCTCTCATATGAGAACTGCAGTTGGCAGCTAGCTGATGCTGACCCAAGCTAAGCTACTGCTCATGGAACTTGCAATCCTCAGAGAGGGTAAGATTCATAAGTGGTATCATATTGTTGGGGTGTCAAATCACACCTCTGATTCTCCAAGAGTGGGAAGAGATATTGATATATGACAGAAGAGAGTAGAATGGAAAAAGGTATAACAAATTACAGTAGTGAAAAAGAAAATTAACAAGGAGAGATTGCAGTAGAAGGAATGATTTCAGACCATGGATATGTCTGAAGAAGATTCTCCGAAGTATCTGCTATGATTTGCAGATAGGAAGATACAGAATTTGTCACATCACAAAATGGAAGGAGCCTCCTGATGTTTGTAATGGTTTAATAACCCATTAGTGGTGCTAGCATTGTATGTGATGATGGCAGCAGTATGCCAGTTTTGACTTAATGATTCCCACTGAAGTTGTAAAACACTCTTGCAGTAATGCAATCTTCCAAAATGTAACTAGCAAGTGTATAGGAAAATGCAGTGAAGCAAATCAGACTTTGTTTGCAACTGCAGTCAGTCCAAATGTAAGCAGTAAAGCCTGTTGAAAAAATGGAAGGGAGTTGAATGGAGAAATTACCTCTTGTAAACTAAAAAAACCCCCAAACAGCCCACCCTGTAACCAAACACAAAGCGCTCTCTGTTTAATTAAGTTCTGTATATACAAATACTTTTGTTCAATATCTATTTAAGTGTTTGACTTCCAACACCCTTGCATTGCTTTATTTCCTTTACTCTTACATTGACTGTATTGTTTCCAGCAAACTAAGCTGTTTAATGGGTTTACACAGCTTTGAATTACATTTGAATCACAAGTTTAGATCACAATATGCATGACTAAAAATCTACATTTACATAAATCTGTCATTATTTTTTTTGTTTACAGTTGCTGTACAAACATGAAATATTTATTTTCAGGCTTAAAAGGCTACTTCATTTATTTTGACATCTTTGTTCTGAGATATGAGCTTCTCCATTTGTTTATTAAATTGTGGCTAAGCTAGTCATCAAGAGAGAAAAATAGTGTTTTAAAATGAGAGTTCAGACTTGCTGCACCATGGCTGGTTCTCATTTTTTGTAATGTTGACTTCTAATGTAACCAGTTAATTCATTTAATGTTATAGTGCAACTAATGCTGCTCTAAAATAAAGATGGAAGAAATGATGAAATTAAATCTGCATTCTAGCCTTCATAACTTTACTATTCTCAGTCAGTGTAAATTGTTTAGCATTTTTTTCTTTGTACCAATTAATTACTTGTTTGCAAAGTGTTTTCGGATAAGGTCTAAATAAATGCTTAATATTAACATTAAAAGTATATTTATTTGTAATTCGCATAATTGACCTCTATTTTACTATAGTAGCAATTAATTAAATCCTTTTTCAGCCTTTATTGATTTTCTTTCATCCCACACTGTTTTCCAACTTTTCTCATCTCTAATCCCTTCAGTTGATATGAATATAGATTAAGTTGCTCATATTTTAGCTTACTCATTCTTTTCTCAGACTAGGCACTAAATTGGAAAATTTTACATGGTTTCAACTGTAAAAGTTGAGAATAATTAAATTTTTCTGGGACTGCACAGCTTAAAGAATAATGATGTTAGTCAGTTGAAGTGAAATACACTGGAATTGCAATATTTATTACTATATACAAACTATTTCAAATTGTTTTGTTCTCTTAAGTAGTAAAAGTGAAGTGAAATAATACAGTTTTTAATACTTGTCAAGGTAATTAACTCGCGACTATACTGGTTTGACTCTTAATGGCAAATTCTGCTTCAAATAGGGATGTGTTTTCTGTCAGCTATGTTTATTAAAATGAAGAGTCCCAATTATGCCATTCTTTTTCCAGTCCTTAGTCTTCTGAATAATTCAGAACAGTAAAAACAAGCTTACCCACATGATGGGATAAATAAGAATTTCATGGGAGACTGCACAAAAAGAATGGCCTCCTGTGCACGTGGCTAAGAGCAAAAATATGAAGTCTATGAATATGAGGGAGGCACAGATAAGAAATGCAGAGATTTGAATGATTAGCGAGTGTGTTACATTTTAAGGTTTCTTTTGTTTATGGTCCTCTTCCAGAGTTGTAAGTCAGTAAATTGCTACTAAAAAATCTCCACTTTGCAACAGTAGACTAGCGAAATGAAAGAGCTTGCTTGGAGATCTCAGATTGTAGGTGTGAAGAAGTATGTTTTTGAACTCAGATTGATGATTCAGAGATCGTTTTTGAATTGGATCTGTTTAATAGATGTTAATAAATTGATCAGAATAAATTACTGGCTTAGTAATTATTGGATTGAAATGGGATAAAATCCAAGCGAGCAGGAATGATAGGTGTTTTTTTCTAAACAGCTGTTTTCACAGCAGTGAAAACAACGATAAGGTACATTATCCAGAAGAAAACATTTACAATAAAAGGAAAGCAATTACTTTTCAAGATAACTGGGAAACAATGTGGCTTAACAATTAATAGATAGAAAATGGAAGAGATCAGTACATACAAAAATACAGTATAAAGACAGCTTAAAAATATATATATACATATGTATTTATGTATATGCATATATATAAGCAACCAGATAAAATGTCAAGCTATTAATATATTAATATTAATATATATCATAAATACAATTGGAATTTGAGATATTTAGGAAACTTGGGAGGTAAGACTAGCTAAGTGAAAGCAATAGAAAAGTGTTTTTTATAAGTATGATAGAAGTTCATATTATGCAAAGTTTGGAGTCAGAACGTCACTTCCAATAAGAAGACAGTACTATTACAAAACTCAAATAGGAAAAAGAATAACTGCTATTTAATCAGGAATTTTAGAAGCAGAATGATCGTACATCTTTTTGTTGTTAAAGTCAAAATTAATTGATAGAAGGGACAGCAATAGTAGAATTTTGCTCATGCACTTGATATTTGCAGATACTTTCAGGCAGTTGTTGGCAAATGAGCAGTCATCATCGGCTAATTTATTGACAAGTTCATCTGTATTATACTGTAACAGACAAAAGAAATGCTGTGTGTTGTTATATGTAAATATATGTGATAAAAATATGTTTTTGTATATTGTATATATAAAATAATTTCAGAACATAATTAGGGGTGGCCAGCAGGGACAGAGAGGTGATAGCCCCCCTCTACTCTGCCCTTGTGAGGCCCAATCTGGAGTACTATGTCCAGGTCTGGAGCCTCCAGTACAAGAAAGACAGGGAGCTGTTGGAGAGGGTTCAGAGGAGAGCCACAAAGATGATCAGGGGACTGGAGCACCTCCCCTATGAGGACAGGCTGAGACTTGTTCAGCCTGGAGAAAAGAAGCCTGTGGGGTGACCTCATTGCAGCCTTCCAGTGCCTGTAGGGAGCCTACAAACAGGAGGGGAATCAACTCTTTGAAAGGGTAGATAACAGCAGAACAAGGGGAAATGGTTTGAAGTTGAGGGAGGGGAGATTTAGGTTGGATGTCAGGGGGAAGTTCTTTACCAAGAGAGTGGTGATGTGCTGGAACAGCTGCCCAGAGAGGTTGTGGATGCCCTGTCCCTGGAGGTGTTCAAGTCCAGATTGGATGGGGGCCTGGGCAGCCTGGTCTAGTATTAAATGTGGAGGTTGGTGGCCCTGCGTGTGGCAGGGGGGCTGGAGCTTCATGATCCTTGGGGTCCCTTCCAACCCAGGCCATTCATGTGATTCTGTGTGATTCTGTGATAATTAAATATTGTCAACTGTGTTGTAAAAAATGGTGGGGAGTTATGATGCAAGAGTTACATGTGACTTGGAAGCCAAGCAACTTTCAGTTGGAGGCCTGATGTTATTTGAGCAGCCGTTGTTTTTAGTATGACTTCTGCAGAAATATATGAACTAGTTCTTGTTAGTCAGTTGTATAAGAAAGATGATCATAACCTTAGGAGTGTGTGGAGAATGATAGTGACCAAAGGTATGGAAAACTTTCTCTGTGATGATAGATTCAGGAAATGATCTATTTAGCTTATCAAGGGAATGGCTGAATTGAGAAACACCTAACCAGTAAGAAGATTTGCCGTTATAGGGTTCATCTTTAGTCATCTAGAAGTGGAAGCAGTACAAGTTCAAACTGAATTAACGAATAGTAAAGTTCATAGTTACATAACGTAATGAAATTAAGTTAAAAGTCAAATTAGTTTGACAAGTGAAATAAGTTTAGGAAAACAATTGTAACCTGTCACACATACCATCAAGCTTACTATGTGTATTTTTAAATGAAGGTGTTTAGCTCAGAGAAGCCTTACAACTTTTATACTGGAAGCCAAACTGAGTATAGTTACTTAGTATGTTTTCTCCAGTGCAACAAATATGAGAAGTAATATTAATCAAAACTCAAATGTCACTACTAAAAATCATTTTTAGTATAAAATAGTCCTTCATAGTACAAAAGGATTACACTGAGTGATGTACAGCAGTGCAGTTTGTACTTGATGTAAGTAGTATTATGCCAGGCTAGGGCAAAGATCTAACTAGCTTAGTATCCAGTCTTCAAAATAGTAGTGAGTCTAAGAAAAAATAAAAGTAGATAAGCATTTGCTGACACCTCCCCAGAATGCATTTTACTTACTAGATGAGATGTGGTGCTTTTTTTTTTTTTTTTTTTTTTTTTTTTTCCCACTACCCTTAAGCCCAAGTATGTTTTTATCACCTAGCATTGCCTACACAGCTTCAGTGTATCTTATCAGAAGAACCACCATCTTATATTGAAACATCTGCTTCTCTTCATTTGATGATTTGCTAAAAAAAAAAAATTGCTGGAAGAAATTCCTTATTTACTCTTCTCCAATCATATTTTATTTTAAAGTGTCTATTTTTCTATCCTACTTACTTGCTATTCAAATAATTAGTTGAATTTATAAGAATTCTATTATTCACCTGATGGTCTCTCATCTTGTCCTGACTGGGGCAACTTGTAAGGTTTCTCATCATAGCAATACCTTCAGATTAGAAAGGAAATAAGCACTTAACACAGTGGTTTTGTAAAGATTGAGACTAGACTTCTAAAGAAGATTAGATATAAAAGTAAAGAAGTGTGTGTTGAAATTCCATGAAAAGCACAAAATACAATGTATGCACTGAGAAATATTGAAAGTTCATGTATATTTCTGGAAAGTCATGTGTGAGTCTACTTGTCCTTCAATTCATACTTTTCTTTACAAATCTTGTGTGTAGTTAAGAAAAATCAGGAGTGAAGAATGCAATTGAAGAAGGGTTTTGGTCATCTTGAAACTTTGTTAGCAGGAATACAGGAGTGACATTCTCCTTGCATTCAAAGAGACACTCTTCTGCTAGGGCAGGTAACAGTGGTTTTACTCAAAAGATATTGAGACAAGTTCATGTGCATAAAGATTTATTAGCAGGATTCTGTAGCTGGTGGCATATGCAGATGGCAATGGTGAGAGTTATTTCAGGGGAAAAAAGAAAAAAGAAGAAAGGAGAGGGGAAGAGACAGAAAGGGCAAACTGTATCAGTGGCCAGCTGGAGAAAGTAGTGTTTAGATCCCTCCCTGTGTGTTCTCTCTAGAGCAACAGGTGCTGCACATTGCTTGGCCGTTAAGCTCTCATGTATTGCTTCCCTAAATGTAAAGTAAGGTCTACAATGAAGGGCTAGGAATACAGGGGAAAGGAGTGACAAGCTGCAGTTGTTTCCCTTCATAATTGCAGTAACAGTGCTGTTGTAGTTTGCAGATACAAGGCCATGGGAATAGCAGAGGGAAAAAAGAAATATTGCAGTGGAGACTTTGGAAAATGCTTCCCTGGACCTTGGGTGAAAGGGGGCAGAGCAACAGATAAAATACAAAAGGCAAGCCACCGAAAGCGCTGTGCAAAAATGTCCCTTTGTCTTTGTCATGAGCAGATACGTTCAATGCATCTGCAGCTGACCATGTTGTTTCCATTCTGTGTTTTCCATTTTTCAGTCATTTGATGCACTTGTTGATACTTCTCATTGAGCACTGAACAGCATTATTTATGTTAGTTGCATTAGTATTTAGTCATGGATGTTATGCTGTCTCATGATTTGAACTTAGTAAGTTTTCTGTTTCTATTTAAGTTGGATGTGACCACTTCTGTTTTTAACATCCTCCTTTTGCTCCCATCTAAGTTGTCCTTGCAAAAAATGGAGTGCACTCCTAATACAGTTTTTATACCATATCTTGACTGGCTTTGATTTTGTCTAGGACCTCACTGTGTAAAATTCTCCCTGTTCATTTCTTCATTTAGAAATTTTTAAATGAAAATGAAATTCGTCTTCATGATTACCGACTGAAGGAAGTCAACCCTTTTTAAAGATATAAAGTTAACATAGAAAATGAGTTTTAAAACTAGGGACTTAATTTCATTTTGATTCAAAAAAAAAAACCCTCACCTTGAATAAAAAGAATCCTTTGTATACCACAATTAATATTTATGCATAAAGGTGTTCCAAAGATGTAAAATGCCTAACAGGGAACATAAAAAAGGGCAATTTAAATATTTCTTTAGAACTTTGAATAAAGATGGGTTTGGTTTTAATTTTATAAGCTGAGTGGGTGATCTTGGCTGAGAGAAGTGAAAATTCTATCTTCCACAGCAAATGGCAGAGAAGCAATAAGCCTGATGTGAAGGGGTTCTGTTCTGTTTTGTTTGTGTGTGGATGTCCATTGCAGCAGCATTTTGCTTTTTATATGCATAATTCATAAACCACTTCAGGGATTCCACCAAATCCGAATGTGCCTGTAAAACAAGACAAATTACGAAACAAATAAACAAACACTGTTTGCTTTTGATCCAGTGAGAATATGAGCAAGTTTACATTTCAAACGGGATGAATCTCAAGAGGACCAATAAGTCTTCTTGAGAATGATATTTTAACTCTGATTTTTCCTCAAAATTGTCTGAATGTCAGAGTAGTTTTGTCCATTAAGAAAGACTCTTCAGAAAGAAGACAAATCAAGGATGGTTTCCCTTTGCTTCATGAAAAGATTTGTTATCTTTTTATAAGCTTACCTCTCACATGATTAGCAACAAAATAATGTTCAATGGAATCTGGATAAGATTTTTCTGGGTTTGTTAACATATTTGTTGTCCACATTTGAATTTTTTATTTATTTTTTTTTTCTAAGGAATACAGGTATTTAAAATTAGTAAAAGAAAAGAAATTGCAAGGAAGGAGTTCCAACTGCATTTAACATAGGGAGGAACATTGTATTTTGTTGTTGTTTTTTTTTTTAACACTTTTGACACATCTGCTGAACTGAGGACTGATATTTATCATCAAAATCAGGGTACAGGTTGTTCTTTTAATCCAATTCTCTCTGATATAAATCTGATTTGGTTGTTTTTTGGTTTTTGGTTTTTTTCCCTACAAATTTAATGAGATCAGATGTTTGTTTCTGATATTTCAGTCCAGAAAGATCTGAGATTATTATTTGAATAAAACACTATATTAATGATAGTAAACCTACATCATCAAACAAATTGGTAAAGCAGCATTTAGTATTTTGGACTTTGTCACTGAAAAAAAAAAAAAACCAAGCAATTCAAGAAATGCTGTGACATTATAGTTACATTCTGAATAGGGAGATAAAAAATGACAAACACACACACCAAACATTATTCCTGAAAGCATCCTGCTTCATTACAGTCAAGCTCATTGCGCAGAGTAGATTCATTTGATTCAGCATTTAAATTCAATTGAAAAACTGTATAATACTTCCTTTCTTAAAGGTTAGATATTATTATGATGTTTTTGTACTTATTTTTTATGCTATAAAATATAAGCATGATAATCAACAAATGTAACTAAAACTGTTATAAAATCAACCTTAAACCCATGTGTCAAGTTTGATAGCATTATGCCATTTGGATTGTATGATGACTTGCTAATTTAAACTAGTCCATTACACCTGTTCAGTAAAAATGTGATTCAAGTAGAATAATCAGGAAAATATGTCAGGAAGCAAATGCAGGGGAAAAAAAAAAAAAAAAAGAGCAGTGTTTTTGAACACACTGAAGAGTTGGCAAAAAAAAATTGTGGCAACAAAACACAGAACAAAGACAAAGACAAGCGAGCTTTGTTCATTCTGTTCGTACAAACGGTCTCAGAAGCACAACAGCTTAGCAGGAGCCTCTCAGTACACACAGCGGGATCCAGCTGGTACCAAGAATGTGCAGCCCCAGAAGCCATGTGAGGGCAGTGCCAGCCCCTTCCATTTCACCCTGAGATGTCCTGAGGGAACCTGAGGCAGAACACTGAGTTACAGCATCTTGCAGCGTGGGACATGGGAGGACAGCCTCTGGAGCAGAGTGGCACAGCCAGAAATAGTGGGTTTGGGTTTTAAATAGATGGGAGTAAAATATTAAGAAACAGGAGTTTGCAAAGGGAATGATGCAATAAAAATCACGAAAGTAGAGATGTAGGAGATGTGAGGGGAGAATAAGTGAGCTTCCATGTTTGGTCTGAGTCTTAGCTCTATGATGTCAGTGAATGATCTGTCCTGGCT
The DNA here is from genome assembly GCF_019238085.1 of Lagopus leucura. Classification (NCBI taxonomy): domain Eukaryota; kingdom Metazoa; phylum Chordata; class Aves; order Galliformes; family Phasianidae; genus Lagopus; species Lagopus leucura. The sequence continues at coordinate 21,475,713 of NW_024962263.1, forward strand.
CTGTGCTGACTGTGATAGAGTGTGAAAAGAGATGAAGGAAACTAGGTAATCTCTGAGCAATGAACACTGGAAGGTAAAGAGATACTTGAAAGAGCTGAATAATCCATACTTGAAAGTCATACTGAAAACCTAGGATATCTGAAAGAGGAACAGAAATAACTTTGGCTTAGTAGAGGTAAGAACACACTTGAGCATTAAAATGCAGAGAAATAAGGAAAGATGCTGATCACTACTGTTTAGTACTAATGTTACAGAAATAAATTTGAAGAAAGATATAGAGAATAAGTAACTGACATCAGCAACCATGAAATATCGATTTTCTAATTGAAAACAGAAGCTGAGGAAAAGAAAAGCTAGTTACCAAATAAAGAGGCCTAACTGTGTAGTATTAAGTCTGAGCGTGATGTGAGGTGACCTCACATTTATAGGATAAAAATTGAATGTGCAGAAAATGTGCCAGAGGGCATGCATATCTGCTGAGAACATGGGCCAACCTCCTGCCTGAAAGTACACAGTGCTAACAAAAGGTGTAAGAAGCAAATACAGAAACTCTGCACAGAGACTTGAGGGGCAGTACAGTGAGCACAGATATTGCCTCAATTAAATATACATGTAGTCCACAGCATACCTAATGTTGCAAAAAAAGACCTCTTGATTTTCTCATGATAGTATGAAGATTCAATAAATGGACAGTGATTAAGGTTTCATAATTTTCTGAAGGGAGGGAAAAATAAAGTAACAGTCTTCCAAAGCCCCCATTTTGAGAAAAGCATTGGAAATCTACTTTTAAAGAAAGATGAAGTAGACTAGCGGTTAGTAAAACAGTTTGATAAAGGATATCCATTGTGAATTCAGGCAAAAGAGGTCGTACTGAACTAATCTGTTTGAGTTCTTTGAAGATATTAATGGTAGGATAGATAAGGAAAATTTAGAGAATGTAGCATCTGTACATTTCAAAAAGAATATGACAGGCCTTTGCAGCAGAGATAAATGCCTACGGAAAGAACTCTGGAGTAGGAGGTAAGTGAAGATGCTGGTAGAAAATTATATTAAAGCAAGGAAGTGAGAACTTTGAATTACCGAGTTGAATGACATTCCTCTGATTATTCTGTTTCATGAAAGTTGGACAATAGAACCAAATATGATATTATTAATCTTTAAAAAGGTTGAAGAAAGATAATAAAAGTGACTCAGTTTTTAAATCAGTTGCTCAAAAGTTTAATAATTGCAATGAAGATTTGTCAGGAACTTAAATGTGTTCACACTTGGATATAAATCTGTTGTTATATGATCATACGACAACTTTCCAGAGCATTTGGCTTATTTAACGTAAAAAGTGTTTATTATTCACCTGGCTAGTGGTTTGGTTTACCTTCAATTAACCATTGAATGTTACTGATCAAGATCACTCAAATTCTGAGTAGAAACAGATTTTTAAATTTTCTCATTAGCTTTTCTAGGACACTTTTCACTAGCATATGCTGTACTGTAATGAATGAGCATGTGTTTAGTTTTTCAGTGATGGGAAACTGAAGTACTGAAAAATTGCAGTCAAAAGTGTCTACTTATTTTGCATTACCAATCTGAGGTGCCTAGAACATGACTTCTTGTTGTTCTTACTTTACAAAGTGTTTTGTATACTCAAAGCTCAACTCCTGTTTATGTAGGCCACTCTGCCTCAAATATGTAGGTGTGCTGTGTGTTCATGCATTAAGTCTAAATCAGAAGAGTATAATTTCTAGTTTCCTCAGCAAAGTAAGAAGAAAATAATCTCACTGATTACCAACTTATGTATCAAGGATGTGCCAAACATATGCTTTGAAATAGACAGACTTAGCTTGCAAAAACCAAAACTATTATAACTCATTGAACTTATTTTTTGGTTAAGTCCCAATTTTGAATGACGTGCTCTTTATCTTAATAATAGCATGTTATGTATCCTTCCTGTATAGAAGGTGTAATTTTCTGAAAGTAAATGTGAGAATATATTTCTCATAAGATGAGAGAGCTGGAACTTTTCAATCCATTGTACAGGTTTCTGTTACTGAAGCTAAGGAGGCAACTGATGGTTAATGTAATTTTATTTATAGATCAATACTAAGGACATAGTTACTTCTTAAGTATTTCCTGGCAGTTGGATTAAATACTGATGTTCAGGAGTGTACAGAGCTTTCCAAGATCTAGATGGCATTATCTGATTAGTGTGCACTGTCTTGCTGCACTGCCTTCCCCAGAGCCTCTATTTTTCCCTTAACTGAATTCCATTTTTTTTCCTTAGAAGCTGCTGCTGTTCTTGTAACTATTCCTCATTCAGTTGTTTTTATGTGACCTAACATTTGATGCTATCCAGCTTTTTTCCCTACCTTTCTTCCCTACTGAGTTAAGTTCTAAGCCTGTTCCACTTTAACTGTCCAGGTGCAATTCTGAAGTCCATTTACAATATCGACTGCCTCAAGATCTCCCAAGAATAATTTACAGTTTATGAGTATGATTAAAAGAAGTCAGGAAACTTACATACTTCAGTATGCTTTCAAAGAATTTTTCCATTGCATCTAGAAAAGATGAAAGGATTTATGACATTTTGGACTATCCCACTAGAATTCAAACCAAATAAAGACTATGCTTTGCTGTGCTAAAGGACTGTTATCTTTTGGATCCACATCCAATACACAGGTTGAACAAGATGTCTCACATAGATTCTGTGAGCTGCTGAATGAGATGCAGCACAACTTTCTTCTTTGCCCAGCTTTGTGTCTTGCTGTCACTACTTCATTCCGTTACTTCTATTACTGCTATTTTCTATGAGTAGCAGAGCCTATACTAGATATGGTACAGAGATAATGTATTAAGTTTTTATTGATGTCTCTTGCTGATGTATTTCTCATTCATACTGTCAGTCATCATCTTTGGTCATTAGAACTTCCAAATATAGAGCTTATTTGCTGTACCAGTTGAAGTATCTAGAAGAAAAGTTGTATGAAGACCATTCTGACTAACATTATTTATGTAGTAGTATTCCCTTTAAACCATTTTCAGGCTCCTTGGTTTTCTTAAACCAAAGTTTGAAGAAAAAAATTACATAGATTGCTTAGAAGGGTTATTATGCTTAGATCTGGCAGAACTAAAAGGAACCAGTTTGTTTGTTCCAAAAAGTTTTTTTTGTTTGTTTTTTTGTTTTGTTTGTTTTTGTTTTTAAAATGTGATGTCTTTCCCTGATAGAATCTCTTCACTTTGATAGGCACATATATATAAGTGAATGCAAGAGGTTTTGTTTGTAAGATTGGCTGAATGGAAGCCTAATCAAGGCAAGAAAGTAGAGTACAGAACAGCAGCAGTACTCTTCTGTTTTCCCTGACAGAATGGTGAATAACCATTGTGGAAAAATCACACTAATTCCTCTTCGTAACAGAGTAGTCATCAAGCTTTCAATTGAAGAACACAGAGAACTTTTTTGTGATAATTTTTTCATACCCAAATGAAGCCCATACAGAGATGTGTAAAAAAAATTCTCATAAGTCTTTAAGATCTTCATTTATTCATTCAGGTATCTAAATAAAAGCCACAGATTATTTTTCTTTATGCAAAAATTCCCCATTAAAGCAGTATTAACTATTGTAGTAGTAGGTGCTAAAACTGGTAAGGAGGAGCATTTCCCATTGATTTCTCCTACCAGAATTTTTTGAAAATTTTCCTTGAATCGGATAACTATGATGCTTAATTTGTATCTAATAATATTGTTTTGCAAGGGGGATAACACTTTTGTGTTGTGAGTGATCAGAGCAGCGGCACAGGCTGCCCAGAGAGGCTGTGGAGTCGCCTCCTTAGAGATTTCCAAAAGCTGCCTGGACGTGGGCCTGGGCTTCCTGCTCTGAGTGTCCCTAGAGCACAGGTTGGAACAGATGGATCCGAAGGGTCAGTCGCAATCATCCTGTGATTCTGTAGAGAGTTACGAAAATCACTTCAGCTGTTGCTGATTCCCAAAATGGGATGTAGCACTTCTGCTTCACAGTTTTTGATCTGGATGTTATTACAATCTTCTAAATTTAGAAAGAGCTATATAATTAATCATTGCTAAAAACATGGTATTTTTTTCTGTACTGAAGAAAGAGGAAACAACAACTTTTGTTTCACAGACACAGTAACACATTTTCTGATTGCTATCTCTCCTGTTTTGCCTGTACACTTGGTATAAATTTGTCTATAGTAGTGGGATATAACCACATCCAGTTTCTACAATAAGAATATGTTATTGACTCTTATTTCCAAAGAAAAACTGAATACTGCATCATCATCATCTTCTACCCTGAACCCCAGGACTGGCCAGAAGAAAGCAGTATATTTATTGTTTTCATGGTTAGTCCCTGTTCTGTTTAACTCAGTAGGAATATTGCACCTTCCCTGTCACTGTCCCTTACAATAAGTCTCCTTGGATGGCAACATCTAGAGAAAAAGGATTCTTGTTCATATTTAAATTCAATCTGGCAATTTAAAACTCTGATTTTAATTGAAGTGCTCTGGCTTTCATAAAATACAAATTGTTTATTACAGTGCTGTTATTATGTCAGTAAAGGATGAGCAGAAGATAAAAACATAAATCAAATGGAGTATTTTTGGAATTTTTTACTTGCTTAGGAACTTGATTTCATCTAATTGCTGCTTGTGTTGATACTGGTTTTAAGAATGCAATTAAATTCACCTTGAAGCTTCAAATATAATGACACAGATGCCCTCCTTTTAACTAACATCTACTTTATATCTTCTGTTCAAAATTTTTTGTCTAATCCCTTTTAAATAGTTTTTCTATCTTAGCAGTGTGTTCTATTTTGGGAGAGATTCTATAAAAACAGTAAAAAAAAATCCAGAAAAATAGGCGTGGATTCTTGTTGTAAGGGAACATTAGGAATTTGAAAGACTTGAAGATGCTGTAGTTTCTGAACTTACAAAATCTGATGTGTTTATTTTGGGGGGCTGTCTCAAGTAAAAAATAAGACTTTTCAATTATTCTTCAGTGGACTTAGGGCCAGGTACTTAAAATATTCACTAAGGCTGAATAAATCAGTTAAATATTATGAGAGCTCCCTCACTGGACTTCTCATAATATATTTCAAGTTTAGCTGCCAAATGACATTTGATTTTCCAGCTGTTTCTGTTATGTGACCACAATTCTGTCACATCTCATCCTTTTTGTTATGCCACTGATATTTAAGCTACACAGGCGAAACTCGGTGCAGCGAGATGTAGTTGCATGCATGTTATTGGAGAACAGTGGTCAACAATGGCTCTGTCAGTCTTTTCAGAAGTCCCTAGGGCTAGTGGCTCTAAATTTATAGAAAATATATAGATATATATAGCATGTTTGTGTATGTGCGTGTATATATATATGTATACATATATATGTATGAAGTACATATACATATATATACATATATTTATAAAGTACACTCTTTCCTATTGTTTATTACCTGGCTAAAGATTGCTTTTAAACAGCATGAAGTGGCTCTTATTTCATTCAGAAAAATCCAATTTTAGCAGTATATGACACCAAAATCAGTTCTTGAGAACCTCCTGTAGGCCTATTTATTCAAATGCCTTTTTTCTTGTTCTTGCTAACCATCCTGACTTACACAAGCAAGCTCCTTCACAAAAAGGTGGGAGTTTACAGTAGGGAATTTTGTGCTGTGCTCACTGATTAGACCATTCTATACTTGCCAATTTTTCCTTAACTTAATACAGTGGTTCTTGAAGTTCACATCTATATTTAAATACCTCTACCTTTGCCTCTACCTTTGTCTGCTGTTGTCTTAGTCAAGGAAACTGAAATTCCTGATGTTATGGTCATTCTGAATTATTACTGCATTAAAAAAGCAGAGAGAATTGCCATGATGGGAGTACTTGTTTTTTGTTTAAAAACCTGGACTCTAATATGAATTAGATTTCCAAGTGCATTAAGTGTCTGAGTGTGCAGAAAATGTCTTAGAACATTAAGCTGATAAAATTTAACCCTGGTAATCTTTAAATCTTTTCATTCTCTTCATGTATGATGTATATGATCATACTGATTGGAACATCAGTCTTGCAAAATGTTCATCTAAAAAGCTTTAAAGCAGCAGTCATGCTTGGGTCATCAAAGAGATTTTGAGTCATTGAGAGATCATCTTGAGGGCTTTGACAGTTTGTATGTGACTTTTTTTAATATTTTTTTTTTGCTGTCACATGAGCAAAAGTAGTATTTATGTTAAGTTGCATTATAGCGTTTAAACTCAGTGAATGAAAATTTTCAGCCACATCACCATTTTGATGAGTCAGGCTTTGCTAAAATATTTTTCTTCAGTCGGAAGGGCTGTTAAATAGATTTGTCTGCAGTAGTCATCCAGCTTGAGTCATTGCAAGTCTATTTATTTCAATTTAACTATCAAAGACCTTAGGGTAGGGTTTGTGGGATTTAGTTTTCTTAGGGAGAGAGAGGAGAGAAGAGGCCCAAAGAGAAAGTATGGACTTTAGTTACAATTCTCAAATGTTTTCATATAGATGTTACTTAATTTACTGCTTTATACTGCATCTAGATCCTAGGATGGATTTTTTCTGTACTGAAAAATATGTAAAAACAACATCTAATTTCCCTTATTTGTCATTTTTCTTCAGTAAAGACAGGAAGATATCTTTGCTGAATTCAGACACCTCTGTGCAATGACTCGTGAAATGGATGTCACATCCCATATTCATTCTGTTTTGTACTTCACAATTTATTCAGGTTGTTAAAGTTCTGAAATTCATTGCTAGTCCTCTGGTTCTTCATATTATCACAGGACAAAAAGAATGACCTCTATGGGTGATTTCATTTTATTGTTGTTTTCTACATGGGTTGATGATGGCAGCCCATGGGGCTGAGACACTAAAGCTTAAACAGTAAAGCACTCTTCAAGGATGAAGCAGTAAAAAGAGAGGGGGTTGGTGAGTTGTGGCTCTTTCTTTTCTCTTTCTTTCTTTCTTTCTTTCTTTCTTTCTTTCTTTCTTTCTTTCTTTCTTTCTTTCTTTCTTTCTTTCTTTCTTTCTTTCTTTCTTTCTTTCTTTCTTTCTTTCTTTCTCTCTCTCTCTCTCTCTCTCTCTTTCTCTCTCTCTTTCTCTCTCTCTTTCTCTCTTTCTTTCTCTTTCTCTCTTTCTTTCTCTCTCTCTCTCTCTCTCTCTTTCTCTCTCCTTCTCTTTCCCTTTCTCTCTTTCTTTCTCTCCTTCTCTCTTTCTTTCTTTCTCTCTTTCTTTCTCTCTTTTTTCTTTCTTCTTTTCTTTCCTTTTTTCTTTTCTTTTTTTTTTTTTTTTTTTAATAAATAAGGAAAATGGTTAGACTTGATGAGTTTTAGCAATGAAATTGATGAGCTGGAAACCTTCATTTGGGTGAGAGAGCCATCTTGTGCAGTCAATTTTTGGAGGCTCCTTGATGGAATATGTCTATTTAAATAGGAACTGAGAGAGCAGTAGGAAGATTTTATTGATATGACATTTTTGTGTTATAAAAAAAACTATTCATGAGGTTGAAAAGAGTATTTGCCTCTAGGGAGCTTTGGAAAATAAAGGTTTTTTTTTTATTTTTTTTTTTTTTTTTTTAAATGGAGAACATCTTTACAAATACTGGAAAGGAAACTGATTTTTTTTTTTAGCATTTTCAATTTTGATTTTGCAAAACGATTAGCTCAATGACTGCCTGAAGCATGAAAGCAAATTATTTTTACGTATTTCAGGAAAGAGTAATGATGATATTTATTTCAAAACACATTTTTAGGAAGAAGTTGATTGAATGTTATTCCTTTCTCTGCAAAAAAAGAACTAAAGCTAACATTAGAATGAAGAGCTACAACTGCTTAAAAAAAATTATTGAATAAATAAAAAAGGTGATTACTAAACAGTATTCAATTGGTTGAAGCATCACTTCACGATACGCTCATTTATGAGAAAATCTGACCAGATCTTAAAATCAACAGAATAAAAACCCACATTAATATATCAGTAATGCAGTGTTCTAATTTTTCGTTGATAGAAAAAATAAACCATTATGTTATCCTTCCTCGCCTCATGAATTAGCTGTCAGCATCTTCATTTGTGTAGAACCCACAATTCCATATCTGTGGAAAAAGAAAGGGAAATGGACCTCTAGATTAAGTAGGAGGCAGAAAAATGAGCATAGCTTCAGAGAGTGGATATTAAAATCAGTGGACACTGGTGCACAATTCAAATGTGCAAAAAGTCATTCAGAAGTAAGAAGCAAAAATGGTATTACAAGCTTCCATCCACATGGTGATCGGTTGAATAAAAATTGTGGTGTAAATGCATACAAAACCCATGAACAGAGTGTATTTGTCAGCAATCAATACAACTGAAGGAAGAACTCATGCTTCTAACCGCTCTCCAGCTCCATAGAAGAGACCTTGGCAGCTTCTGCAGTAGGTTACTCGTGTTCAGTTCTGCAGTGCTCATCGCTGCCCACTGTTATTTTAGTACTGGAGACAAATGCACTCATCAAATTAATATCTTCATAACCTTTTTTTTAAAGCTTTCACTTTTTGTTGGCAGTATATTTCACAAGGACACTATCAGCATTTAAATAAGGATTTTTTTCAGTTTATTTCTGTTATTACTTGCATCTGCTTGTGCAAATATTTAAATAACTGAGTTTTATTTACATGGGAAAACTTTGTTGGCTGCTAAATATTGAAATGACTGGAATTGGTGTTCTCTCTTCCTGTAGTTGGGAAGAAAAGGCTTGCTTTATCAGAAAAAAAAAAGCTTTATCAGGAAAAAAGCTTTATCAGGAAAAACTTCTATGCAGAAAGGATGGTTAAGCACTGGAACAGGCTCCTCAGGCAGGTGGTTGAGTCACCATCGCTGGATGTGTTTAAAAACTGTTTTGATGTGGTGCTCAGGATTTAGTGGAGGGTTGTTAGGGTAGTATGGTTAGGTTGTGGTTGGACTTGATGATCTTTAAGGTCTTTTCCAACCTGAGCAATTCTATGATTACGTGATTCTGTTGCAATAATCTCCCATGCATCAGGTTCTGCTTGTGACCAAGGCCAGTGTTCTAAAAGTTGGTCAAAATTTACCTAACTGCTTGCCTAGTCAAAGGGCATGTGTGATGGGAATCAATTTAATGTGTTTTATTTGGGGAATGGTGATCTATTTTTGTCAGATTTTTTCAAATCTATGTGGTTTATTGGCAGAAAGGAAGAAATGTACCAGAAAGCCAGGAAACTTGATAGTTTCCCTGCTGTGCTTAATATAGGAGCAGTTCTCGCTCTACAGGGGCATTTCATTTTCTGCTAGCTAATGTCCACATGGTGTTTTTTTTTTATCATTTAGCAAGAAGATATTTTTAAAACCTTCTGCAGACCCCCATTAACAATTGCAGTAAATCTTTTGAGCTCATGCTAGAAGTAAAACATTTACTTAAGTGCTTCCTTGAATCAGAGCCTTACATGCTGGCCCTGAAAATAGGGATTCTAATTTTACACCTGCGGAAGATAGTGTTGTAGATGGAGGCTGCAACAATGTTTAAAAATAAGTGAATTATTTTATAAATATATATATTTATATGTATTCTATATATATAACACTTCTGTTATTGCAATACTGAGTAATTTCACATGAAAAGTCACTGTAACAGTCTTGGATTCTCCTGTAGCATTTCTGTACCCCCTCTCAGGTGAAGAACAGCCTCACCGCCTCTTCTGTGAGTCATTGGCTCTCATTCACAGAGAATTTTTTCTAAACACTAAGAATTAAGTTAGAACATAATATTTGTTTTCCTGGGGAGAATTTCTTAATTGGAGTATCCTGGAACTGGAAAAGGGAATTTCTTCCTTAAAGGCCTTGTAAGCACTTTTAATGTTATAATAATTTTAAGTCTCATGCTTTTTTCCAGCTTCAAGCCGGAGACTTGGCCAGTCCTTACCTGTATTCTCTGATGGTTACATTTGAATGTCTTAAAATAAATAAATACATAAATAAATAAAATAATTTTAATTTTTCTCTCCATTCACACACAAAGGGTTTCTTTGTGAGGTGGGAATAATCTTTCCTTCCTGATAAGAGAAGTGCCCCCTGCAAGGAAACTGAAACTACTGAGTTGTAAACTTGCTTCATATCTTCATCTCAGAAGTCTTTCCCAAATTACTTGCGATTATAACATATGCATATTTTCAAACTCAAGTCTAGTGATTTTTCTCTTATATGGGCTCTCATAATATGCAGGAGCATAATTAACTTGTGTATGTGTAAAATTAGTCAGTGGTGTTTTCAGTAATATCTTTTCTGATTTGATTTGAAAAAAAAAATTATTTCATAAAAGATATTTCAGAAGCCTCTGAAATTTTCTGCATGTGTTGATTTCCTAGTACGTATGATCCACATTTTCATAGAATCACAGAATGGCCTGGGTTGAAAAGGACCGCAATGATCATCTAGTTTCAACCCCCTGCTATGTGCAGGGTTGCCGACCACTGGACCAGGCTGCCCAGAGCCACATCCAGCCTGGCCTTGAATCCATGCAGGGATGGGGCATCCACAGCCTCCTTGGGCAACCTGTTCCAGTGTGTCATTACCCTCTGAGTGAAAAACTTCCTTCTAACTGACTGAGTTAAAATGTCATACTTGAAATGTCTTGTGATCTGCTGTGAAGCAATTTCTCAGTTCCTGACCGACCATGCTAATGCCTTAAGTCCCTTTAGATTCCTGGTAATGACTGCAGACAGTGTTTTCATCTTTTAGTCACTAAGATGCCAACTCAGAATACAATTAGAAGCATTAGTTTATTTTACTACACTTAAATCCCAATGAAGCCAATTTAAATTGTGTTTAAATGCTTTACTGCAGTGAAGAATGACAGAATAGAGGCAGACTAAGTGCTCAGAAAGTTTGTCTGATCGGAACAAGCAATGCAAAAAGAACTTCAGTTCTTCCTATCTCTCCAGTTCTGCTGCAAGGTTCAGCAATACAAACCTGAGCGCAAAAGTGTATTAGTTTCAGCTTGGACAGAATTGTTTTCTGGAGAGTGTCTGGCATGATGCTATTTTTTGTTTCTAGGAGAAAAACTGTGTTCATAACAGACCAATGTTTCTAGTTCCTGCTAAGCACTGCTGTACAGAGTGAAGGGCCCGAGGAGCTGGTAGGGAACAGAGTTAGGACAGTTGACATAAACTGGCCAAAAGGATATTCCATACCACATGACATCATGTGGGAGGAGTTCTGAAGGGAGTAGGAGTTCATCACGCTCTCTTCTGATGCTTAGGAGCTAGCTGGGCATTGGTCAGGGGATGGTGAGCAATTGCTTGTGCATCACTCATTATATACATTCATATATAATCATAACTATTTTATTTTTCCTTTTCTCTGTTTTAGCAAATAGTTTTATCAGCCCATGACTTCTACTTTGTTTAGGGTTTGGTTTTTTTTTATTCTCTCCCTCACTCCTCTGGGAAACAGTGGGGGATGAGTGAATGATTCTGTAGTGCTGACGCCTGAGGGGTTAAAACCACAACACAAAGCAATCAGCATTTATTTCCCTATTAGCCTAGAACATGGAAGCTGGTTTCATGGCTGGCAGTTTGGGATTTCATTCAGATAAATGTGTGCCACATCTCCTTACATCTTCATGTGCTGAGAGAGCTGGGGCTGTTCAAGCTGGCAAAGAGAAACCTCCTGGGAAACCTGAATGTAGTCTCTCAGTATCTAATGAGGGGTGTAAAAAAGAAAGGGACGGACAGCAGGGTCTGTTGTGATAGGACAAGGAGAAATGGTTTTAAACTTGAAGAGAGAAGATTTAGACTGGACATAAGAAGTTTTTTACAGTGAGAGTGGTGAAGCACTTCTCTGGATGCCCGGAGAAGTGGTGGAAGCCTGTCCCTGGAGACATTGAAGGTCAGGCTGGACAGACCTCTGAGCACTTGATCTAACCACAGGTGTCTCTGTTTCAGGAGAGCTGGACCAGATGACCTTTAATGGTCCTTTCCAACTCAAACTATGATTCTGTGATTGCAGCAAGGATAACTGATCCCTTTACTGATACAAGAAAGGGTCAGAGAATTGCCAGTCCAAGCAAGTACTTCCCTGCAGTAATAATGCTTCTCTACAGTCTATTATTTAAAACTACTTTCTGGATTTTTAAATGCCAGTACAGATACTTTGGCTAAGTAACTGACCACAGCTGTGGAGAACAAAATCTATAAAGGGGCTCCTATTAGATTTTCAGTTTTGGTGGAATTTCAGTGCTTCAGCTTTGGAATTGACCTGTGTACCTCTGCAGATGTATACTAGTGTCTTACTTCTTTTGGTGGAAACAGTGGAATAACATACAAGCTAATACATTTTAAAGGAACCAAAGATTCAACATTTTCTGAGTTATTGAGGTATTGTTACTTAACGTGAAAATACCAAAAATAGTACTTTTTCACCTAATACTTGAGTAAGCATTTCCATGATTTAGTGGCTTTAATATCCTAAAGTGCAACCTAACATTGAATCATAAGGCTTATTAGATGCAGAGAATATTACCTTTTTCTGAAGGAAAATCACAGGATTCTGGGATCCATAGGGGTTGGAAGGGATCTCTGGAGATCTTATCAAATTCCCTGCAAAGGCATTTCCTAGAGTGGGTTCCACAGGAGAATGTTCAGATGAGTTCTGTATATCTCCAGAGAATGAGAGTCCACAACCTCTCTGGGAATGAAGTAGAATGAATTAGATTCAAAGGAAGCATTTTGCCAGTGCTGAAATTCAGATACGATCCTTACTTTTCTTTCTCTGCTTTGCAGGTAGTGCTAAAAGAATAGTAATTGTTTACAGTGATGCTCTCTTTTTGCCTTCATCATTTACAGTCTAAGTTGGCTTCCAATCAGAAGCCCTCAGAATAGCAGTTGTTCACTTCAGTAAGCACAGGGAAGCTATCTCCTAAAGGGCTGGTATGATTTCTTGTACCAGCAGGGGTTAATGTGAGCTAATATATTTAATGCAATTTAAACCTATCCGATCCGGTTGAAATATAGCACAAGTATAACTTCTTTGTTTTCCAGTCATTTGCATTTCTCCACCTGAGTGCTTCAAATGTAATGGATGAATATTAATGAAAGCTTCTAATGAGTTTAGACCGTGGTATGTGTTTGATCATTAGATTATGCCTTTGAAAAACTTCTGTTAAAACAATGAGAAAGAATTTTGTGCTGAAACTAGATCCTAAATTTATGTATAATAGGTTCATTTCTTACTTAGTTAGAAGGCCGTTGGGTTTCACAAAACAAGTATTTTATGCAGTAGAAATATGTTTTCATAAAGGGTTTACTGAGAAGTGTCAACAAAGTTCCTTTCTGCTAAAATTAGTTTTATTGCAGTTGTTAATGTTCAGCTGCAATTGCTTTTGAACGAAAAAAGTAACTGTCATGAATTTTTAACTGTGTTAAGAAGGTAGCTGAAAATTTATACGGTAAATTAAATTTGTCTCCTCACAAAAGGAAATGGAAATACTGCCTTTCTGCCTGCTCCTACCATGTTTATTTGCTGTGTCTTATACCTTATTTCCAATTAAAGCTCTAGCAGAGACTAAGACTACGAAGAATGCAATTACCTTTATAAATGAACATGATAGGGTTTGTTCTCAAAAAAACATGAGTAATCCTTACATTGGTTTAGAGATCTGAATGTACAGGTGTCATTTTATCCTAGCATAACAGTTTGCTTTAGAATAACAACAACAAACAAGTCTTTCCATTCATCATTTCAAAGGACTGGCTTAAGCTACAGATATTTTCCTATTTCTCACTCTTTATTCCTGGGTTAAATTCATAGATAAGTAATAAGTTTACAACAATTTAGAATGAACTTTCTAATTTTTTCATGAACAGAGCAGCAGGTTTGCTAGTCTTTCCAGATAAGTCATTTCAATTACTGTTGCAATGAAAGTTTCATGAAATCAGCAGGACTTTTTTGGATACTTTTCAGTGCAGACATTTTCTTCCAACAGGAAATAATATCTGTATTTGAAACAGTAGAAGAAACCAGGTAATCCCACTACGGGATACATTCTAGTACTACTGTCCATGTGTCTCTTTTTTGTTTTGACAAAGTGTGCGAGACTTATGTATTCTATTAAGGTTATTTTTATTGTCCTTCATTGATTCATCTGTTGATTTAAGTTAATATTATGGAAAGGAGGATCCAAAGCACACATTCTTCTGATATTTTTTATTTCTTTTTTCCTATTAAGCAGATGAGAAAGATTAAATGGGAATGTCTATCTCCTTCTCCAATCCCATTTTTGTATTTGTTCACTAGAAGAAATAACCTAAATTGCCTAGAGCTTCACAAACTATCATGTCTTTCCTTCAGTGACAGGATTGTTTTGCCTGAATTCACTTAGTCAAACTGCTATTGGAACAAATTCTAAATCAAATTAGCAAGTAAATAAAAATAATTTATTGCTAAGAGGAAATGTGGCTGAGCTATAAAGATTATGGAATTCTGCAACAAGATGTCATGAACATGCAACATGAGAAATCCAGGCGTGATTACTAGATAGGTACAGATGTGCTGCCCTGGTTAGGAAACATCATTCTCTGGCTTGCTAGGAAAGATGCTGGAGGAAGAGAAAGAATTGTAGTTTGCCAGGTGCCTTGAAACCTTAACCTGTTTTCTTCAAAGGAGCACATCTAAAATTTACTGCTGGGCACTGACTGGACTTGGGCTCCACCATCTGCATTGCGCATCCCTGCATGCTTGACCATCTCTGGGAATATGACAACATTACAAACGAGTGGGCAAGCACCCATAGCCACTTGGATCAATCCAGATTGGATTATAAGCAATCACGTGCCACGCACCAACCTGCTCTGATGTGAGATCTGAGTGATAGTACAATTTGCACAAAGCAGGATCAGTGAGCTTACTGACAGCAAAGGCAACAACTTAATGGAGTTTCAAATACCTAAATCTTAAGAGGACCTAAAACCTTTTTCTAGGGCTCCTATCATTGTCTTTATGAATTTAACTTTCTTAGGAGACT
Organism: Lagopus leucura; assembly: GCF_019238085.1. Taxonomy (NCBI): domain Eukaryota; kingdom Metazoa; phylum Chordata; class Aves; order Galliformes; family Phasianidae; genus Lagopus; species Lagopus leucura. The sequence goes on from NW_024962263.1 coordinate 21,490,747, forward strand.
TTAAATTTCCAAGTAACTTGACCCCTAGCATGTAAGTACAGGATAAAATATATGTAAATATATGTTAACTTTTCAGTAATAGCCATTTCATTAGCATGAGATTTCAAGAAGTCTTTTTCATTGGTACTAGAGCTTTATTCTTCCTGTGCCATTCTGCCTTGATCCCTTTTGCAACTCTTCTTCTCCATCCTGTTCTGTCTGCTTTTTGTCCCTTTAGATGTCTGTAAGGGTTAAATGAGTGTCTCCATAAACTCTACAGCAATACAAACACTTAAGAAGTGTATTAAAGTATATCGAAGATGGTCATCTGCCAGAGTCCTCTGTGTGTTGGAGCCTCCTGTGTGGCAGCTGCAGTCCTCATCTTGAGCAGCTGTTGCTCATTCTACTGAGAATGGATGTTGACAAAGCATCCATTGAAGAGCTGGCCATGCAGAAATGTACCCTATATTCCTATGCATCTGGCCAAGAAAAAGCCCAGCCCAGTGCCCACGCCATTTTCTGCACTTAATTCTGAATTCTTTGTGTCCCATTAGGCAGGCTTCCTAGGCAATCCACTAGGTTTCTCCTCAGGAAATATTCCTGCCAGAGGTTCCAGTTAAAGTGCTGTACCCTATTGAGACCTGAGCTTAAGAGTCACAGTGCTGTGGGAGCAGTCTTTTCTTTTCTGCTAGCCATTCTCATCAAATTAAAAGTAATAATAAAACTGATTTTTTTCCTTTCTCTGACTGATCTTCTATTTCACAAGATTCAAATGCTTGTTTTGGCTAACAGCCCAAAAGCAGACGGTGTAGGAGCAGAAGCTGAATACTCTACCCTCTTTCCTATCCTGTAGTCTAATAAATACAATCTTGTCAGAAAGCTACAGGCTTGGTCCTGACCTGGTAGCATAGGATGTCTGGTGGCAGCCACAGCCTGGTGGGCAGCGGACTGTTGCCTCCTGCTGCTGGCTTCATTCTGGAAGCCTGGGCCAAGCACCTTGCGTGATCCCTGAAGGACAGCATGCAAGGCACTGGCACAGGTCTGGCACATGGGTAGGAAGAAAGCTGGGGTAGTAAAACATAGGGAAACAGCCCCAAGGGCACCCCAAGACTGAAGAGGAAGAAACCCCCACCATGAACAGCACAGTGCTCTGGAATACTGAGAACTCATTCTGGCTCTCCACACAATTTGAAGACTGAAACGATCAGTCTTAGGACTCAGAGGAACACTGAAAGGGTGAGAAAAGCAGAAGTTTTTCTTTTAGACTTTTAAATTGTTAAAACATTAAATGGACTAGCAGTGTTTGGAATGTGATCACAGAATCACCAAGGTTGGAAAAGACCTACAAAAGATCATCCAGTCCAACCATCCACCTATCACCTGTAGTTCTCACTAAACCATAATAGTGATGTCCCCCACTATTGCACGTACAACTCCGACAGCTGGGGACATAGCTGGTGGCATCCAGCTGGGGTAGAGCAGGGCTGACACTGAAGCTGACTCCTGATGTGACCTTGTTTCACACATCGCAGCTGGAGGGGGATGAACTTCCAGCTTGGGCCGCGGTCTCAGTAGTATCAAACCAAATACTGCAACCTAGCTTTCGAATGTGACATTTTTTGCCATTACACTTTGGGCTCCTCTTTTTTGGTTGCAATTACACATTCAAAACTATCTGCAACATGCAGCTGAATGGCAGCATCCAATCTGCATTTGGATGGTAGCAAAAAATTCCACAACAGATTTTAAACAATATGGCAATCTGTTAATTTACAACAAAACAGATGTTAGCTAGACCACGAAGTGGATCCAAAAATTCTAGTTTTTCTCATAGGCAGCCAACATGACCTTCCATGTATTTCTTCTTTGAGCTTTATTCCACAGAGAAGACCCAAATTTTCACTGTTTAAATTTTGCCTGCGCATTTGTTTGGAAGCAAATTTGAGCTTTTTTTTAAATTCATGGAATTAATTACTGAAGATATTGCTATCATAGCTATATATGGATGGCTATCAAGACTAGAACTCATTCTGTCTTTCCTTCCTTTTACGTTTACATTGTTAGGGTAAGTCACAGGGATCAGTAGCTGCTGCCCCTCAAAATGGAAGAAGTTCCATCAGGAGAGATTTCTTTGCCATATTTCCTGCAGCTGTTTGTTTTCTTCTCTGAGGATATGATTTCAAGTGACCTGTATCCTATCTTGGTCAGGGTGAGATGACGTATCATCTATTCAGGAGGAAACCATGCTTCATTAACTTAGCATCTTTTTTGATCATCAACTTCATTTATTATTTTAGTAATTATTTCCCAAGAGCTACTTTACTGTTATGTGGAATCTGTTCTGAATTAATCTGCTGAAAAAAAGGCTGTTCTAATTGCTTTAACATTTCAACAATCTATGCAGTGGTTCCACTTTAAAAGTTCATTCAAATTTATAATTATTACCACTTCAATAAATATTCTCTATTTTCTGCACTTACAGTGAGGAAATGCCACCGGAACTGACAGAAGAGTTAACACTTATAGCATGTTTGATCTGTAAGCCTCTATCTAGATGAAAACAAGTGTTTGTTAGCACATTTTAACACAAAGTAATCTATTTGGATGCAAAATTTTGTCCTTGGGATTCATGGGATAATAAGATGTAGTTTTCATATCTTAGTATGTAATGCTGTGGTAGTTTTCTTTAAGTATCTGTGTTTTCTGTGTGATTTACTGTTCTCATTTATAAAACTTTAATTGACTTAAATGGACTTACCTCCTTTCTGCAGTAGGAACTGTAAGGCAAGTCTCTGCTATAATAGTTAATTCCAGCATTTCATAATCTTTCCTTCCTTCCTTCCTTCCTGCCTGCCTGCCTGCCTGCCTGCCTCCCTGCCTTCTTTCCTGCCTTCCTGCCTTCCTTCCTGCTCCGTCCCTCCCTCCTTTTCTTTCCTTCTTTCCTTCTTTCCTTCTTTCCTTCTCATTTTTAGCAGCTATAGTTGTTGCTGTACACACCGACTGATTTTTGTTGTTAAGTGGACCCTCTCTCTTCAGTCACGCAGGATTCTTGCCTGAAAATCAGTCTTGCAGTCTAGCTTTATAACCGGATTTTATTCATCCTGCAATATGCCACTTTCGTGAAGTAAAAAATGCACTGACCTTTTTCATAATGTTAATAGGGAACTTGTTGTATGTAAGGCCTTGTCAAGATATAGGTAAATTTATTGTGTGCTTCAATAGCAAATGTTTCATCCAGGGAATAAGGAGTAAGAAGTAAACCTTAATGTTGACAGACTGCCTGACTATGTAACAAGAATATGATAATCAGCTGTGATATAGAACATATAGAATTATGCAAAATTAATTTATTTCAGTATGAAGTATAATCATTCTGTTTACACTTACAGGCAATTCTATTCAGCTCTCTACTTTTGTCCACATAACACAGGATGCCTTGAACTCTACCCACTGATGCCACTAACTCTACCCACTAGTGATAGTACCTCACTATCCACTGTGAGGAACTCTACAATTCCTCCTTATCAGGAGAAAGATAAGAGAAATTGCGTTTGCTTTCCATCCTACCATTCCCTAGCAACAGTGTCTTCAAGTCATATTTTGTCCATCCAAAAGCAAATAAACTATTTCACTGTTGTCCAAGGCTAACTCAGTTTCATTCTTATATTTGCTTGCTTAGTTAGTTTGCTAACAGTTTCAGCAGATGGATGACATTATGCAACTGTTTCCTGATGAGTCAAACTTTTGCAAAAGATTGATATTATTTGAGTGAGAAAGACTCTGCTTTAGGTGTACTTGGTAGCGTATTTTTTTTCTTTAATTTGTACTTTAAAAGAGAAACACTAGCAATATTCAGTGGTGTTTTCAGCTTATCTTTATTATTCAGCACAAATTTCTCGCTACATTCTTAGTATGTATAGTGTTGACTGTTACTGTGAATGTTTTATGAATCAAAACTCAGATAATCTGTAACACATTATATATACATTGTTCACATAAGGGTTAATGTTTGCTCCATTAAGCTGGTTTACTGTGAGCAAAAAATTATTGCTTTTTCTATTGTTTCCTTCCTCCCAAAGGTGGAACAAAGATAAATAACAATATTTTTGTAGGAAATCTTACTAGAAAATAGGTCTCAAAGGAAAGCTGGCTTGCTTTATACCATTCTTCTTAAGAAATCTTTCTTGGAATAGGGAGCAGCTGTATTTTTTACTCGTTCATCTTGCACATATTAGGTGGGTGTGCAGGCATTGATTGGACAATCCCTGTAGTGTACATGTGGCAAGTTAGACATCATGGGAGGGGTGCTGTAGAACAAAAGTACTTTGTTTTATAAAGTGTGTTAAAGGATTTTAGTTTTGTTTGTTCTAAACAATTGTTTTCATGCTCTTCTGTCATTACAAAGGTAAAATACTTCACACATAAGAGCCAAGACAGTGGTTGTTTAAGTATTTTCAAAACATTTAATTCACATAGGCAGCATGCATCACTCTTCTGGTGTATTCAATTTATACTGCAAATTATTGCTTAGCAGTCACAAATATAAAGGGAGACACTAATAACAAAATAGTAAAAGTCTGTTATGGGAGAGGTGACTTTAGCTTCCAGAGAAATGTTGCTGCTTGATATAAATGCATGCAGGAATGCCTCTTCATGCTTCATTCACCCTAAATGCCTATACTTTAACCTCCAACTTGAATACTGATACTTGCTGAAGTTACTTCAAGACAGAGGATGGGACACACACAATGTCTTAGCTAAACGTTAATATTTTAGTAATACTTTTTGTATTGTTGGAGTTTAAAGTATAGGCATTTAGAATGAATGAAGCTTTTGTGCAACTAATGTAACTGGTTTGATGGCAGTGGTTTTAATTTTCAACGAGCTCTCAAGGTGTTTCTCAGAGATTGTTGATGAAATTACACTCCTTCTGTACTCCATCCTTGACAGTTGTTCACAAACGTGTGCATTGCCAAAAAGCAGTGACGTGTGTAAGGCATGGTTGTGAAGGCGAAGGATATTTTTCTCTGGTAAGAGAGGGATTGTGAAATTCTGGTAAAGAGACATGATCAGATGAATATCTGCTTGCAACTCTATACATGCCTTTTGAAAATTTGCAGGTCATGTATTTATATCAACTGAAAATGGTATCACAAATGTAAATAGATGATTTTTTTGTCAGTCTTGAAACATACTCTCAAATTTGTTTATCAAAACGGAAAACATGGCTGCATATTCTTTTCTCTTCAGAGCATTGTGGTTTAGCCAGTGTATCAAAATCCACAAACCTATTTGCCACCATTTGAGTCAGCACTGCACAGCACTGCCCTTCCCGTGCCCTGATTTTAGTTAAAACGGTGTTAATAGTGCACTGATGGTTTGGTTGTTGTTGAAGGATGGGTGCATGGCCATGGCCGCTTTGTGGGAAAAAGCCACTGGGAGCAGTGGGCTGGCTGCATTGCAAGCTGTGCCATGCTGTGGGTTGGACGTACTGCCTCACAAAAAAGAAGGCAGATGGTATCCTGAGCTGCATTAGGAGTGCTGCCAGAAGGTGGGGGAAAGTGGTTCTCCCCTCTATTTAGCATTGGTGAGGCCATACCTGGTGTGCTGGATCCAGGTCCTGGTGCCTCAGTACAAGAGAGACCTGAGCACATTGGAAAGAGACCAGGGAAAGTCCATGAAGAAAGTGAAGGGCATGGAGCGAGGGGGCTGTGAGAAGACTGTGGGAGAGCTGGGCCTGTTCAGCCTGGAGATGGATCAAGGGGTGGAGTACCAGTGTCTGTAAATACCTGAAGGGAGGGTGCAAAGAGGGCAGAGCCAAGCTCTTTTCAGTGGTGCTCCATGACAGGACAAGATGCATTGGGCACAATCTTTTTTTCACAATCCACACAATTTAGGTGGCCAATATTCCAGGCACATAAGCAAAACCGTAAAGCATGCTGTTAAGTCAAAGTCATGATCTGTCATGAATTCCCAGCAGGAAGAGAAGGTTGACTGATGAACCGATTTGAAGTCAGCCCTTTTGTTGACTCACCAGTTCTGACAGCGTCCTTTTGCCAGAGTTAAGAGTGATTTTCTTGTTAGAAGGGGAATTACTACGAGACCTCAAGAGGTGTGCTTCCAGATAGTGTGCTGTCTCAAGACAGCATTTTTAGTCAACTGGCAGAGTGGTGTAATCAAAAGATTATGCAGTAACAGCAGGACTGTTGATGCATGTGCACTGCCACTACCTACTATATTGTTTTGATAAACGAGCGAGCAGGACAGGCCTACAGGGACAGTGTGCACATCTAGCAGGATACTCAGCTCTGGTGTTGTGGACTGAGGACAGAACTTCTGAGATCACAGTCCCACTATTACATGCTTCTTTCTGTAGGCGTGGCTATAGCTTCTCTTCTCCCAGTGGTAAAATGGAGTATTTTCTTCCCATCATGTTATAGGGATTAATTAGTAGAAACTTAGAAAAAGTTTCAAATATGAGGGTTTATAGTATAGTTACATGTAAGACATGAGAGAACACCATCTATTTGTGTTTTTTTTTCTTTTTTCTTTCTAATCTGAGCAATCTCATTGAAGTCAGAGAGCCAAATTTGTTCTCTGATCTAGAAGAGAAATCCTTTGGAAGTGAAAAGCCTCTGCAGCTTGCACTTGAAAATTTGATTTAAAGTCTATCTGACCATAATTTCTGAACTGTGGCAGGATGAATTAAATCATAGTAAGGCAGCTGAATATGTGACTTCATTTTCTGTTCTGAGCACTCAGCAGCTCTCATTGAAGTCAAGAGAAAATGTGCAAAGTTTTCTTTTTTTTTTTTTTTAATCAGGTCACTCAAACATCTGCTTCAAATATGGGTTTAAGAAGGTAACTTTGGTTATCTTGGCTTCTCAGAATATTAAAAAGTTTAAGAAGGGTTTTCATTATATGGGGAAGTCATAATGTGCCTTCTCTAAAGACTTCATCCATAAGTGAATTCTTGTAAGTGGGACTTAATATCAAATGAATAGAGTCTGCAACTGCAGTAGGTGTTTTAAAGGCACTTTGTGTCACCAAGCATTTAAAATACTACAGGTAGAATTTGAAGTTCCTTGAAGTCAGTGGAAGAAGAAGTTGTATCTCTTCATTAAGTTCTTTATTTTAGCCAGAGCTGTCAACGGCAGAATGGTTTAAAATGGTTTAAAATGGGGAGATTTATATTAGATGTTAGGTAGCATTTTTTTACTCAGAGGGCAGTGAGGCCCTGGTGCAGCTGCCCATAGAAGCTGTGGTGCCCCATCCCTGGAGGCGCTCATGGCCAGGTTGGATGAAGCCATGGGCAGCCTGAGGTGGTGAGTGGCAGCCCTGCCCATGAGACAGGATTGTGGCTGGGTGGGCTTTGAGGTTCTTTCCAACTCCAATCATTTTATGATTCTATGATGTGCAAATTTGTACTGAATAATTTTGAAGTATCTAAGAATGTTAAAGTACTTTTTAGTCATTGAAATATGCTTCTGAAGTGTTAGATTTATAAATAAAGCATAGATGAAAAGAAGACTTGACTGAAATGATTACACTGCTTTAGTATGTAGGGTTTGACTGTGGTATCTATGCAGAGTTTGTGCAAATGACAAGAACCCCAAGGGTGGGACCTCACTGCCAGAAGAGCTGTTTTGTCTTAAACATTCATCAGCAGAAATCCCATGAATGCATGAGCTGCCTGTACAGTGCTCAGGGCTATTGTAACTGCAGAAGTAGTGCACACTGGGGTGCACATACTGTGGGGATCACACAAAGTGCTGTGCCGCTTTCCCACTCCTTGCAGAGGCAGCCCACAGTGAAGAGCCCAGTGTTTCTCACTGCCAGGCCCCTCCATTAACCTCCAGATTGTTTCATGGCAGCTGTGCTGAAATGTATTCCATACACCAACTGTCAGCCTAATGTAACTTAAAATGGGCTGCTGTAGTAAACCATTATCAAAGCACTTGAGGAGAATACGAGCCTTGACCTTATCTGGGTAATTATCTAATAGAGTGCACAGAGTGATCCCGTTAATTGATGTTGTCATCATCCTTTGCAGCCAAGCTAGGATGTGCTGGCCTGGGCAGTTACCCACTCCTACGTTTTCCTTTTATATCAATGTCTCTCTTACACTTTTGTAGCTTCTGCTATAGGTATGAATCTCCTGTAATTATTGCACACATTTTTGGAGAGATAATTCAAGAAAATTCTGATTTATTAGTTTTTAGAATTGTTTGATAACATGACTCCATTCAGTTCTTGGTCATTACTTATCCCCTAGGCAATGTTGTGTCAGAAATATCTGAGCACTATAACCAGCTTAGGTTGTGGTCAGCAGACTGTCAAAATGCAGGTCCACTTGGCCAAGACAAGTTTTTGACCCTTTCATGACCCATTTTCAGCAGTGTGAACCACAGAGCTCATCTATTCTGGGACACAAATGTGCACATTTTGCTTATTTCACAAAAGCAAATATTTTTGGCAAAGCATAGATTACCAAGGTTCAGTAGTACATCTGTCAAAACTTGTTATCTCTGGTTTGGTGAACAGGGGCAAAGACACAATTCCTCATTCAGTTAAATTGATTTTAAAGCTTTGAGCTAATTTTGTTTAATGCAAAGAAGGCTTTTCATGAGGATCTGTATGTGCAGATTGAAAGAATATCAGTTTTTAAGTCATTCTTCTGTTACGTCTCCGCTGCTTTCCCCTTGCAAATTCACCTAGTGGAAAATATATACGAAGTAGCAAAGTATATACATATGTATATACATAAATATATACAGCCCTACTGAGATCCTTTGGACCCTAAAAAATCTCTGCCAGTGTTCATGCTTTGATTATATTAATATACTGTAATTTAGAATCATAAAATCATAGAATGGCCTGGGTTGAAAAGGACCACAGTGATCATCTAGATTCAACCCCTCTGCTATGTGCAGGGTTGCCAACCACCAGACCAGGCTGCCCAGAGCCACATCCAGCCTGGTCTTGAGGGATGCCTCCAGGGATGGGGCATCCAAAGCCTCCTTGAGCAACCTGTTCCAGTGTGTCACCAACCTCTGTGTGAAAAACTTCCTCCTAATACCAAATCTCAACCTCCCGTCTTAATTCAAAACCATTTCCCCTTGTCCTATTACTATCAACTCATGTAAACAGCTTTTTCCCCTCCTGTTTATATGCTCTCTTCAAGTACTGGAAGGATGTAGGTTGAATGACACAGAAACTTAATCACAGATAAAGTTTATCGCCTCTGAAAGAACTATCTCATCATCTATATGGCTGTCCTGTTTCTTGTCCATACTGGATTCTGCAGTGTCAGCTTCTGAAGAGCAAGATCTGTGTTCTTTCTATATGCATTTTTCTGACAATACAATGGGCAACATTTTACAATTGTGCTGCTCAAATAATGGTATTTCATTTCTTCACCTTACTGAGGAGTCCTGTTCTATCTTGTACTCTTGAACTTTTTGCCCTCCTATGCCTTTCAAAATCAAGTGCCTGAAGAAAACTTTCCATTAAAGGCATTCATTTTTTTTCATCTTCTCAGCAATTTTTTCCTAACCAGTGTACCTGTATTATAAGAATACTACAGCTATTCCTTTATACTGGTAAGTTTATGTCAAATGAAGTTGCTTTTGGTTGGTTACTATATTTTCCTAATTAATAATTTACCAGCGAGATTAATACCCTGACATATTAGCTGTTTTCCTCATGTACCTAGGGAGAGAGGGGTTTCAACTGTGAATAGCAACTCATATTTCAGACTGGAAGAATGGAAACTTAATACACTGCAAATTTTTAAAAACATTTGTTGATAACAAAGGTCTTTGTTTTTTTTTTCCATGTGCACGTAAGTGAAAATAGAATACAAAGATGTCACTCTTTTTAGCAAAATAAAACTTTAAAACAAAGCAAACTTGTGCCAAAGCTGTAAAAATAAACTAACAGTGTGTGAGAGCACTGATACAGGTCAATTCAGCTAGTCCCCATATTTGCTGTGACAGTTATTCAAATAGCTGGAGGCAGAGTGGTTACTGATACACTATACTGTATTTAGAGTTTTAGAAGCTGTGGCATTGAAAGCAAGACCATTTGGAGCACTTAGCATGATATTGTTGGTACAGAGGTTAAATTTCATCCTGAGAAAAGAGATAATGATTCTCATGGATTTTGGCACTGAGATGCTACGGATAATGTAGTGCTAGAAGCTTATGTGATTTTCTTCTAGTTACTGTTGTTTTTACACTTCATTTCTGAGTTCCTGAAATCTCCACAAGTCCCTTCTTAATGGAGTAGGTAGTGATATACATAAAAAATGGTTAGGTACTGGATACTGCTGTAGCAAAGGTCAGTAAGCTGTGTATAAACGTAATCCTACACTTACAAGTGATATTTAGTAGATAAACAAGGATGAATGCTTCCATGCTGGGGATTGGGCAGAGCCCAGTCTAGGCAGAAACAGAGCCTGAACAAGCAGAATGATTTCCCAACTGTGCAGGTAAAGCCTGAGGTGGTCGTGGCAGTCCCACAAGCCTTGTTTGGTGGGGAAGGAGCTGGATGTAGGCAGAGAGGAATAAAAGGAAGAAAAGCAAAGAGGCAGTAAAAAGAAAAAAAACACAGAGTTATAGATGTGTGGATATAGAGAAGGAACGGGGAGGACACATCTGGTCTGGGACTTAACCATTTGGCTTGTTTTTTTCCATGCAATTTTCCCAGGAGAAAAAGGAGGGGAATTGTAGTTATTGGTACTAGACCTGCATTTTTGTCTAATGTAAAATAGTCATTTTTTTCACATAGCCCTTACACAGGAATAGATTCATTTGAGAAATTAGCTCAGTGCTATAGCACTTAATCTTATTTAAGGAGTGTTAAATAATATATGCCATTACCACCAGAACAGGGATATTTGCAGAACTACTTCTTGTATGGAGATACACACTGCAGCTTAGAAACAGATACATAAACCCCTTAAATTAGTGCTTTTTTTTTTTTTTTTTGTCTTCACCTCACCTCTTATCCCTGGGCAGACAAATGTTGCTCTGCTACAGATTTGTATCTCCTCGGCACGTAGTCCAGTAGGGCTGAAAGGTTGATTGGGTGTATTGTAAATAAAAAAGCAAGACCTTTTGGTTCATGCTTGTAGTTAAAGGTGAGAAAAGGGTAGGTTTTGTGATGACTGATTAAGTTTGGAGTTGCACTATGCTTGCAAATTAGCAGCAGTTGCCAGTAGTCAAGATGGATTATGAAGTGTATGCTCTATTATTTTAGAAGACCACGTTCTTGATTGTAACTCTTTAGGACTATTTTGTCTGAGAATTGCCTTAAATTTTGCTGAAGTGAGGAAAAATATTTATATGTGCTGTCACGTAACTCAAGCAGCCAAACAGATTTGGGTTGCAGCTTTTCTGAGGTCTGTATTTCATTATTAGAGCTCTAGTCCTAGCGTAACAGCTGTACTGGTGGAGCCTGAAGTTTTTTGTTACGGTGCAAGGCTGATTCTGTGGTGCACAGAGTGCACCAAAGGTAAAATCAAATGTGATTTTTCTTTTGTGCCCATTATTAGTTATGCTGCCTCAATCTTGAAGATGTTAGGATCTTCGTGAACATACCATTGCAAGATAAAAGCGAGTTAACTTGACATTGACTTGACTTTCAGATAGCTCATTTCTAGCAGCAAGTAGCGGCTAGAAATGCTCTTGAATAAAGTTGTTATTCTGTACTAATTCTCATTAGAGGATTAAACTATAAGCCTTATTCAGAGTTATTTTTTATAAAGTTATTTTTATTGAGTTTCTTTGAATCGACAAAAGAAAAAAAATAGAAGAACTCAAACTATGAGAAAGCACCATTATTCAGAATCTTCCAACCAGGAAATTATTTGTCTACTTTAAATGTAAAAAACCAAGGACTCTACTCAGAGAGCATGCTGGGCGAAACTTTATTCAATTTATTTTTGGGGGAGCCCTCTCATGAAAAATTCATATAAAACATACTTTGACCTTTTGGGTTATTGTTTTTCATAGTGTGGAAATGTGGAGTTCAAGTTTAAAGAGGTAAATTATTATACTTTCTTTCTCTCTCTTTTTTTTTTTCTTCTTCATCAATACAAAATGCGCTGCTGATGCTGGTATATTCCGTAAGAAGGTAAAAATGTAACTTTGTGGAACACGAGAAGGAAGGAGCTATTGAAGAATAATCCCACAAAAGCACTGTGATTAAAAGATGACTACTTCTTGAAGCAAATGCCATTTTTTTCATATGTATCCATACCTATCCAAATATAACCATGTATTTCACGGTGATTTTCTTTTCAGTGTATTGTATTGTGTAAGCTGTTTTTATCTCACTTCTAATGCTACTGTGATAAAAATCATCAACATACCCATGTCAGTATCCCATGTCAGTGGTCAGTGTACTTTCTTGAAAGTCATAAAAGAATGAAGCTTCCTTTCTGAAAAGGAAGAATGAACTGACTAGCCACAGATGGCTAAGGATGAGGGAACAAAGAAGTTCAGGAAAGAAAACTGCAGTGCCTGAGTGAAAAGAATGCAACTGTGCTCTTACTGTGCTTACTAGCAGGAGGCAAGACAAAGAGTAGTACTACAACTGCAAAAGCAAATAGAGTACTGGGGAAAAGTCTGGGAAGGAAACTGATTTGCCAGGTAAAGGGAGCAACTCTACATACTTTAATTCAAATTGGAATTACTTCATGCATGTATTCTGAGAAGGAGAATTGTTTTTTTCTAATAATAGATGGCAACCCCAGTCAAATATTTTGTGGAGTGAGCAGTGATCACCTCTTATAAAACAGCTGGTGTAAGTACAGGTATGGGGCTGGTCAGTGAGATACCTATGAGCTTGTTTAAAGTTGACATAAAATGATAACAGCTATTATAAATAATAAATTCCTATTGATTGCCATATAGTTATTTTTCATTTACAGTATATTTCTTCTCAGTGAGTGTTTCTTTTGTGCTCAAGTTTTATATACTGTTAACAGGTCATATAAATGTAGATACTGTGTACAACAATTTGTTTTAATCACAAAATATCACATCTTCCATTTAAGTGTGGCTTTAATGAATGGGTATTTAATTAAGAGCTTTAAATCAGGTAATCAGTTTGCAGCACCAGGCGACAAGTAATCGGTTTATAACATGCAGTTGAATAACCGAAAGAAGCAATAGGTAAACCTTTTCCTGTTATTGTTTATTGGCTAATTAAATAATCTGGGCTCCAGGGTACATATAAAACAAGGAATAGATTTAAGTAGGCAGGATGCTGGAGAAGGAAACCCAACAGCGCTGATGAAGCCATGAAACTGTTGTTGGAGGCTTGTCACACAACTCAGTGTGTATGGTGTACCACCTTTTGCTAATAAAGGAAAGAAAATGTCGTACCATTGCCTATCTTTGGCAAATACTTTGCAACTCTAATTATGTGACATTAAAGATATTTACTCTTGGCTATAATATTAAAGATCACATCAGTTAAGATTTGCTTTTTGAGGTAATATTCAAATATATTTTTCTGATTTACTTTCTGTTGCTATATCTAATACATCTTCACTCTTTCCTAGTTGGATGAAACTGATCACACACTTCCATGAGAAAGCTACTGTTCACATGAATGCCTATTGGTATTTCCCTTCAAGAACACGTGCAACAATCTCATCTTGTGATTAGGGTGAGACACCTTCTATTTTAGGAGAAGGAAAAACTGCTTTTCTATTTGCTTAGTCCTCCTATCCACTTGTATTTATTTATATTTATCTTCATGTGAATTCAGGTTTTGATGTAACAGACTTGAACAAGTGCATTTTGTGGGCATAAGATTTCAGGCATAAAATCATATAAATCACGTTATCTGTCTCAAAACCTGTGGCTGCTCTACTGAGTCAGAGAGAAAGTCAATCTAAAAATATGAAGTGATGCAAAATCCATTACAGTTCTGGGAAGTTACTGTTACGTTTTATTTCCTTTGCGATTAAAAGCTTACTACTTCTTTCTCCGTTTGTTTTGTTTTTCCTTCTGCTAAGCCAAGGTGAACTGCCTGCTAACTGAACTGTCTTTTGTAGATCATAATTTTACAACATAGCTAAAATACTTCTTAATGTTTCTTCCAAGAAATAATTACAGTGGTATAATTTTTAAGGTCACAGCTCAGTAGAAATGTTCAGGAAGTGATATAGTGGTTAGTAAAAGGCATTCAGGTCTAGATAAGAGTCCAAACCATACATGATCTTAAACTGAATGTGGGGAACTGTTTCACGTTTAGTTACTAGTTTTACCTTTCAGGCTTTTAGATTCCAGAAAACAAAGTACATGCACGTGTAACAGTTTTTTGTTTTTTGTTTTTTGTTTTCGTTTGAAGTCATGGCAAGTGTAGATTTTCTATTTAAACTTCAGTAATGGATTTCATTGAATCACGGAATGTTTTGGATTGGAAGGGACCTTATAGACCATCTAGTTTCATCCCCCTTGCCATGGGCAGGGATATTTTCACTAGACCCAGCGTGCCATCCAACCTGGTCTTGAGTACTTCTAGGGATGAGGCATCCCTATCTGGGCAGCCTGTTCCAGGGCCTTGCTACCTTCTGAGGGAAAAATTTCCTTCTTACACCTAAATTAAATCTCCTCTCATTCAGTTTAAAACTGTTACCTCTTGCTCCGTCACTACATTCCCTGCTGAAGAGTCCTTCCTTACCTATCCTGTAGGCACCTTTTAGGTGCTAGGAAACTGTAATGAGGTCTACCCAGAACCTTCTCTTCTCCAGGCTGAACAATCCCTACTCTCAGCCTGTCCTTGTAGGGAAGGTGTTCCATCCCTTGGATCATTACTGTAGCCCTCCTTGTGATTTATTTCATAAGCTCTGTGTCCTTCTTATGTTGGAGGCCACAGGGCTGAACACAGTGCTGCAGGTGAGGTTTCAGGAGAAAAAACAGAGAAGGAGAATCACCTTCCTTGAGCTACTAGCTGTGCTTCTTTTGATGCAGTCTAGGATACAGTTGGCTTTCTGAGCTGCAAATACACATTGCTGGCTCATACTGTATTTCTCATCAACCAGTACCCCCAAGTCCTCCTTGGGGCTGCTCCTTATCCACTTCTTGCCCAGCATCTATTTGTGGTTGGGATTGCTCCAACCCAGATGCATGTTGAAATTGGCCTTGTTATCTTCTTGAGGTTTGAACAGGCCTGACTTTCAAGCCTCTCCAGCCCTTCTGGGTGGCATCCCTTCCCTCCATTGCACTGACTGCATCACTCACCTTGGTGTCATTGGCAAACCTGCTGAGGGTTTGCTCAACCCCACTGTCCACGTTGCTGTTAAAGATGTTAAATAGTACCAGTCCCAGCATCAAGCCCTGAAGAACACTGTTCATCACTGGTCTTCACTTGCGTGTCGAGTTATTGACTGCAAGTTTTTGAGTGCAACCATCCAGCCAGTTCTGTATCCAGCAAGTGGTCAATTCATCAACTCCATAGATTTCCAATTTAGATACAATAATTTCTTAATCTTCTTTATCATATAATATCATAGTTACCATGATGATGGCACAAGATTTCTGTAATATATATTACATTATAAATAAGTGCAATAATGTTGCATATATTAGTCCATAGCTTACTTATAAAACATTGCTTTTTCCTTTTCATTCAGCTAGAGGCGAGGAGCATGGAGAAGGTGGGGTTTTTTTCAGTGAGGGAAGACTATGAATCTTGATTTTTTGCTGTTCTTCTAGGTACAACTTCAAAATATGTATTTCTTCCTATCTGCCTAGCAATGACTGCACAAAATACTGCATCTTTACAGTATGCTGTCAGAAGAAACTGTTTTTCAACTTTCATAGCAGTTTTGGATTTGATCATGTGTACTGCCTTCCTGCTCAGGTTGCAATTTAAATTTTCACACATTCAATGACTATGTAATAGATTACAAAAATTGGAAGAAATGAAGATGAATTGGAATCCTGAGTTTAGGTGAATCAGAGCTGATGTATTTTCTAAAGGTACAAATCTCCTCTATGTAATTTAAAATTTTAATTCTGATTAATATGAGCCTAACTACATCTGTAGTAGAAAAAAAGATATATCTGCCATAGTGGTCAAGCACTTTACAGTTAGGCACCAAGAGTAAATTCTACAAGAACTGCGCAGGAAAAGTCACAGCATTAAAACCCAGCGAATTTGCAATTTAAGGAAGCAGTACTCACTTACTTTGAATATTTTCACAGTACTGGGGTATTTTTATTACACATTATTGGAAGTAATTGCAATCCTTCATCTAACCTTAGCTGACTAGAATCTGGGGACTGGATTTAGGAGGTACTTTGCCTAAATAGCATTTAGTGTAACTTTTTCTTTTCTAGCCTAATGGTCTGCTGACAGTTCTGAAGAACTCAGCAGACGTATGCAGGCTCTCAGCTCCTGTGGCTACCAAAGATGCAGGGTAATATCATTGTCTTGGATGCTCTTCCTTCCCTCGAGCTGCATCCTGCTTCTCCTGCTATGACAACAAAACCTTTGAGAGAAGAGTCCTGAATTACATGAGGAATGGTCCTGGCTCTGTAATGTTTCTTTATGGCTTTCTTAGTCAGTGCAATGAAATGTTCTAAGACAGCATCAGCCTTTGAGACAGTATGCCCCTTGGTGTCTATGCAGTAGTGATAAATCATTCCTTTTATGCTGTCATTCTTTTTGTTCAGATTGCCTCACAAGCCCCAGTGATAAAACATGCATTGCCAACTGGAAGCATCAGCATCATTAACAATGTTATGTTACTTTTCCATCTTCAGCTATGAAGTTAATAACCAAACAAAACCTATCATTTTAAACTGCATAGGGCAGTCTGTCACAGTGTTATTCACATTGAGAAATCAAAGTAACTTGAAATTATATTTGATGTAAAAAAAATTCAGGCTGAGAGTATTCCAAGTTTTCCTGTAGTGCCCCCGTGCAATGTGGAGAATAACACTATTAAGACAGTAGAAAGCGTGAAACAAAAAGAACTAAAATTTACAAAGTAACCAGAAAAAATATTCCACGTTATTTATTAAATTTTATCTTCAAATGTTGTCATGTGAAAGAGTATGACTGTAGAAACAGGAATGAATGAGAAGACTTTGAAAGTTCGACAAATTTTGAAAAACTCTTATGAAGTCTCCATAAAAATGAAGTGATCTACTTGGTCTGAAGTTACAAACAAATTCTGAAAGTAATTTTTTAGCTATCCTTCCTCTAACAAATATGACTGAAATATGATTGAAGCTGTACCACGGTGAACGGTAGTGTCACTTAGTCATGTGTAGCACAGCGCCAAATGAATAATGCAACAGGTACATAATAGGGAACTTGTGTCCCTCCTTTTATTTATATATATTTTTAAGAGTTTAGTTTGCTAATAATGTTTTCAGTATACAATAAGTTTGATAAGGAAGCCCCGATCCAGCATTGGAATTACCACTTCATTCTTGTGAAAAAAACTTTTACTCTGTGGAAATCAGGAGAATTTGCAAGTGCGCAACTGTGAAGATAATTCTCAAGAAAATTCCTGAGACCTCAGTCTTTACTTTCATTCGTAACTTGAAAGAAAACGATGTGCAAAACTCTTAGGGTGGTGAATGGTCCTTTGCCAGGGCCCTTGTATCTAGAGATGACTTTGTTAGGCAAACAATTCTGTCTCTGTGGACTGCTTATCTGAGGGTCTGAACAGCCTTTAAAATAAAAAAGAGAGCAAAGTAGAAATATAAATATTAAACTTACTTTGTGCATGGCAAATTTTGGACATGGCACATCTACCGTAGTTTTTCCAAGCTCTTCATTTCTTTTGGCAGCACTCGTCCCATAAATACAGATAAGTTATACTTTGCTTTTCATATTTGTTCAACAAAAAATATTATTTAATGTAGAAGTCCGGACCTTACGAACTTACTCCCCATTTCTAAAATGTTGCTTTACTTTCCAGAAAAGAATGGGTATATTTCATTTATAACCACATAAATAATGGTCAAACATTTTATCTAAATCTATTTTTGCATGCACATCATAAAACCATAATCATGTCAAGTTTTAAATAGAGCTCCTTATTCACACTGAGTTGCTAAGCATGGCCAACATCGACCTTGTGAGTTTAATTGTGGATAGTTGATCAAATACAGCATCTATCTACATTGAGAAAAATATGAGTTGTCCCACATATGGCACATACAATTTTTGCTTTCTTGTGGTTATTTGACTCAAGTAAATCAAAATGTCTTTGCTGTAGAAGAAATTCCCTATCACTCCAATGATATAGAAGCAGATAACATGATACGTGGTTTGGAAAAAAGAATTCTTTGATTCTTCCATGCCATAGCCACTTTTGCTTAAGCAGGCATTCAGTAATATACCAGGTTTTTTCGTTTGTTCAATGCTAAATCATGAATTGTAAAATTACGTGGCATTTTTAAATGCAGTAGAATTCATTAGATTTGTGAATTAGATATCACAAAACATCTGACAAAACATAAAGCCTAGAAAATTCTTTCTGAATGAGTTTGATTTAGTCATGAGTGTTTTTCTCCATGACACTGCACAGTCTTTTGTGTCAGACTCCTGAAATGTTTCAAAGCCAGCGATGGACCGCCCAAGAAGGAAATTGTTTGTGAATTGGTGATGAGTTTAAAAAATAATACTGACATCTGAGACACCATTTTAAGTCTTAGTTCTGTTCAGTGAACAGCTTGCCCATGAGGCAAGGCAACAAGCCATCCTCCCAGAGCTTTTGGTTGGCTTTTCCTGCAGTAGCACTAATAGCCAATATCCCACAGGCTGTGAGAGCTGGTGAAAGAGCCTCTCTGGGCCCTATGCTCTCCTTACCAGCTGCTTTCAATTATGTTCCCACAGGCTAAGTAATTCGCTTTAGGCTTATGAAAAAGTGTGAATTAATCTCCAGACTAACTTTATTCCAGTACTTACTGCTGTACAGCTGGCAAAAGACATTTCTTTTAGCTGAACTGTCATTGTCTTCATTAGCATGAAGGAGCAAGAACATGAACGTGATTATCAATTATGATTATTACTTATTTAAATCTGCTTGCAATTTGAGATTCTTGAGAAGGTTATTTGTTTCATTTTTCATGAGAAAAAAAATATTTTCATTAAAAAAACAGATAACATATTGATAATTATTTTGCTGTATTTATACAGTCTCTAAGAATATGCTATTTTGTATGTTATACGTTACCTGCTGGGAAGCTGTACTAGCTACAGCTACAGGTTGTACAGTATATTGTAAATTCTAAGCTGGATTCATTTTTAGTTGTGCTTTGCATGAGAATGTCTTTTTAAGTATGGAAAAGCTCGTTTAAACTGGTGCAATTCTTTCTGCTCGTATATTTACTCCTGGGATGTCTATGACAGCTGTGGATGCTTACCAGTACTGTATAAACACTTTTTTCAGTTTTCAGAACTTCCAACAAGTGCAAATACAACTTCAAATCAAAGAATCATCAAGGATGGAAAAGACCACTAAAATCAACCAGTACAACTGTCAGCCCATGCCCACCATGCCCACTAATCATGTCCCTCAGTGCCACATCTACACATTTGTTGAACACCTCCAGGAACTATAACTCTTGGTACTACTTCCCTGGTGGTAGAACTATCGCAGTCATTGACTGTGCATTTAAAAGTTTGTTTGCATCAATTTTTTTTGCTGTTAAAGTAAGTAAAATACTTAGTTGTGTGCTGTCTAAGCCATGAGGAGCTGTTAGAATCAGTGCTTTTGTTATCGAAATGACATGGAATGTGCCTGTATGTAGAGCAGAACTGCCTTACTTGATCTTTGGAAACACAAGTCAGTCCTTAAGTGGGTTAAAAACAACATAGGTTAGGGGTGGGGTTTTTTTTTTTTTTTTTTTTTTTTCTTCCCTCCCCTTCCCCCCTAGTTTATAACATTGCAGTAGAGATCTTCCCAATCACTAAGAAAATTTTAAAACAAAAACTTTTCTGCCCATGCATGCAGAACCTTTCTCAGTATTATTTTGGGCAGATATTGCTTTTCTTCATGAAGCAAGCCCAGTCCTCTGGTCTACCTGCAGTTGTACTATCAACTTTTTATTTGAGAGAAATTCTGTGTTACACTAGAAGAGTGTGCAAGGCAGCTTACTTTATAGTGTTTAGCCTCTCTTGACCATTTTGTAAGCATGTTCAAAAGCAACCCCTCTTCTCTGAAGGTGAAGGAACAGACACTGTGCCCTGAGTTGTGGCTGTTTACAATGTCAGGTATTTTAAACATATTTCAACAGGATGAATTAGGGAAGATTGCAGTCATTCTTTTTGCAGATTTTTACAGCCTGCAAAAGTTCTTGTTAAGAGACTTCACTTCCCTTCTCTTGTAAGACATTCTGGGAAATGTGTTGCTGCCCTTCCTTGTCCACTCCCAGCAGATATTTTTAATGTAGATCAGTTTGAGCTCATACATAGGTCAGCGTAATGTAACCTTGCATCTTCTATTTTATAAAGATAATGTAGTGTCAAATATTAAAGTAAGTCCCCACACCAGGTAGTCTCATTAGTTATTAGTTAGTTGCCATCAATATTTTCCACACAGTGGAAAATCAGCTTGAATTACTGTAGCTATAAGCATCTCATACAGGTGCGGCTGTTCTGAAAGCTTGGGTGCAGATTTTGAGTTTTACACTTGCAGGCAAAGCTGTAAAGGCTGACAGACACCTTAGCATGGGTCAGGTCACAAGCAGAAGCTCTTGCAAAATGTGCTGCCAAAACCAGAAAGGAGGCAATGGATTTATATCCCTGCATGGAAAGAGATGACGTGACTGAAATCTCTTGAGATCTGTGAAGAGGGAGAAGGAAAAATAGTGGGGCAGCATTCTGCACAGAAAAAGTGTTATCAATTAGGTCAAAGTTACTAAGGGCTGGCAGAGCAGGTAGAGGTGGGTTGAAGGATATTTTTATAGAGTGATGCATATTGCCATATACTTTCCAGCTCTTCCCTGAGGGGGCAGTAACCAGCACTGGGGCCCCAGGCTGAGCCAGGCTTATCGGCAGGGGGAGCAGAGGTCTGGCACTGGTGTCTGCAGGCATTTCTCAGGGAACAGGCTGAACTTACAGGGAGTCTTTCGGGGGTTTAAAGGTGATGATCATCTTGTGCTCATTTCTTAAGCATAAAGCGGCAGATAGGAAGCAAGCCAGATTAAAAAAAAAAAAAAAAAAAAAAAAAAAAAAAGTATTATTTAATGCTTTAATGCTATTCGTGCTTCCATAGTATGAGCAACCATCAGCATAGGCTCCAGACAGTGTAAACAGAAAGGGCTGTAGGTGTTTTTTCTCAACAAAGTACTTTTGGGATTGTATGAGGGACAGAGAAAAACACATCAGCAGACAGAAGAGTGTGCTGGGATTTTTGTTGTGTTTCTTGAAGTAACTGGGCTTCGCCTAAAGTTAGAGAGTTGAGACACACATGGAAGAGAAGGGGAAGGTAATAAGAGAGTGTGGACAGAGTAGAATGAGTAGAATGATGAAGCTGCAGAGTGAGGCTGGGTGGTGTGAGAAGGATGTTATCTAAATATAGCACCTGTAAGTTATTAGAGTGAATGCATGATTGACTGGAGAATGTTTGCCAAAGTTTAAGTCACTTAATTAGTCTGCTAGTCACTGGCCTAATTGCTTCCTCTTGGGTATGCATAACAATGTTTCTTTTTCTGCAAGAAATGTTTTTAAAAACTTCTGAAAGTAGGATTTGAGGCCTTGTGAGCATAGTTCCCTGTCTTCCTGTTCCACAAAGTCATTATATCCTTTATAAAACTTATGAAACACGTGTACTCCGTGTTTTTTATCGGGTCAAAAGTCTAAACTAAAATCCCAATAGCCTAGAAGCCAAGTTTTCCCGCTTTCCCTCAAAATTCTCAGGAACAGATTTATTTTGTACCTGGTATGATTGCTTATGGAGATTAATGAGTCTATCACCCCCAATGGAATGGTGGGTGAGGTCATCAGTGAGTGCATTTCTCTCTTTCCTGTTGGTATCAATGGCTGAAGTACCTTTTGGAACCTCAGATTCACTCCCTGCTTTTTACCTGTTCTCGTTTTCTCCCTTCACCTCTATGACTCCTTACGATCAGCTTATTTTCATTTCTAGCAATCGTTCATCAATCTATTCTGAGAATTTCCACAACCAATATAGAAATCCATTAAATCTTCATAACAGGTTAATCTCAACTAGTAATTACTCATTAATCTTGATGAAAATACATATTTTCTTGAGCCCATTGCCAAGTCAGAAGCCTGAGATAAAAAAAAAGGGAAGGATTTAATCTGTTTTGTAAAGTTTTTAATGACAAATTCTGTCTGACAGATTAGAAAATTAGGTTCACTGTGTTGGGGTGCATTCAGTTTTAAAAAGTGATTAACTGTATGCCAAGTTGTCAAAGAAATTTTGCATGAAAAAAGAAAACTTGTTAACATTATGTCTAAGCCCTATGATTTCATAATGTACATTTTAAATATACATGAAAAAACCCAGCAGTATACGAGTATTTTCAAAAATTGAAGTATTGAAACTATCAAAACAGAAGATTCAAAGAGCTTTTTTTTATTCCCTCATTCCCTCCTCTTATTCTTCTCCCAATATCTTTGACTTTAAAACGCTTTTATTTTCCCTCTAGAATTTTAGTTGTGCTTTCATCTGCTTCGTAATTCAACTGAACATAGAATTTGTCCTTCCTGAAAAGCTCCTCCTTGCTCTTAGCTTCCCATTAAACCACAGCTACATCCTGGGAGACATTCTTTCAGAGCAGCAGTAGTTCCTGATGCAGGTAGGCCAAAGCTTAGGATGATTTAGAATTCCCCTGCTTGCTAAGTAATTACAGCTATTTTATGTCAATTTGCTTAATATATAATTTCTGCAATTGCTTAAGTAGTAAAGGTCAGATTGATTCCTTGGCTTCTACCTACTGAACTTCTGCTGCTTCCATGTACTGCTATCACTACATCTTCACTTCTAATTGATTTGTTGAATTCAAAAATGGATAAAGAATTTTCTAATTAAAAACATTTGTCAATACTGTCCACTCCCACCATGGATTTCCACTATATTTTTGAATAGTAGCTTACAACCTGTCATGTATATATTGTAGGTTTACTTGAAAATCAAAATATTTCTCCTCCGTACAAAAAAAAATCACATTTTTCCTCGTCTCTTACATTGCAGTGTGCTATGTGGCAAAAAGCTTACATTCATATTCAACATCTTTTTGGAAAAAAATAGGCTGATGCTACTGATGCTACCAGGCAAGTCAAATAATTTTATATTCAGAAAGAAGAGGAAAATAACCTGTTGTGAGCAGCAAGTCTTTATTCTTGGGCAGAGATGAATTCCCAGATAAAAGGATATATTTCTTCTTTGCCTTGTGACACGAAGTAAGACTTAAAAAGCCTTCTTGTTGTTCGGAGTGACTGCGAGACTAAAGAAGTGACACTGTGTAGGACTGTTATGACACGTGAAGCTACAGCATGCTTGTTCTGCAGACTCAAAGTGCCCCTTTGGGTCTTGAACTCATTTTAATTCCATAGAAAACCCATCACAATGTTTGACTATTACAGAGCTTCAGCATCACAGGTGTTGAACTATACCTGACGTTTGTGTACATTGTACAAGATTTAGCAAGTAGAATTTGGCTACAGATACTGCTTTGTGCTTTTGTGTTGTACTGGTAAGTTATTTCTGTCACTGATTACCTCACCCAGCAATGCAGTACACAACTGTAATAATACTTTTTCACATTCCATTTATTTGTTCTAATATTGATATATTTTTTTTCCAATGTATCTTTTTTTCCCCCTAGGACTTACTTTACTATTAAATAAAGTAATTTTGAGAGTGCGTTACTTGAAGAATAAGCTTCAACTAAAAAACTCCTGCATTTAAGGATTAAATATCAGACCTCACCCGACCCTCTAAGATCTCTCATTAATTAAGACTTTCTCATTAATTTGTTTTTCCATAGTTCCCTGTTGTCACTGTGACAAGTAGTTTGTCAAAGGGAGATGTCTTTTGAATGCACTTGTGACAGAAGCAGTGGCATTCTTTCCACTGCATACTGTTGTGAAAAATGCTGGTGTCCTGGAACACTTTGACAATGGGAGTTTCCACTGCTCGTGTTTAAGATCATTCCTCATATGTTACTCCTGCACCCCATCTTTGTCACTTCTTCAGCATAGTGTTGCTAGTCAGGGGAAAGAAGTCTTTTGTTGCCTATGAAGTGATGCTTCTTTTTCCATTTTCCTAACATTTTGAGCTAGCAGTATGCATCAGAAAGGTGTGAAATCAGACCTTGAAGTCTGAATCAGCATGGACAATTAGATTTTGGTTGATAAAGAAACCTTTTTTAGCAACTTTTTGATGTGGAAGTGAAGGGAGCTGGTAGTCGTCTTATTCCAGTGCATTGTGTTCAGTGTTGCTGAGCATCTGGTCAGCTTTTCTGATGCAGAGAACAGGCATCGTTCTAGCTGACTTAACCAGCAGCATGCTTGATGCCCACCATTTTTCTTCTGAAGGCATTTCAACAGGAAATACTGGTAACAGATTGCAAACTACAAACTAGTTCCATTTGTGCTTATAGGGGCACATCACAATTCCATAAATGTTAACTAACTGTATAAGTAGAATATTTGGGGATGGTGGTGGTGAGAATGATGATTTCTCCCGTTTCTCTGATATTTATGTTATACTATCACCCCAAAGATCATACAGATTTGATTGCTGTGAAGGATATGCACGCTTTCAAAACAGTAAGCATGAAATACAAGTGAAACTGCATAAAAAGAAATCTGTGAACATTTAAAATTGAAGACATTTTAAAAAAATTGCAGAAATCATCAATCGAGGGTTTGGGAACAGTACTTCCTAAGTCTGAGCTCTCCATAGTAACTCTTGTCTTCAGTCTGTTACTACTGGAATCATAGTGACTTTTATTTTTTGCTTCCAGAAAGCCATGGATGTGCCCAACCCTTCAGAAATTGTTTTGTTTTCCATTGGCTGACTCCAAAGTGGCTCCTATTCTGTAAAGTGATTGTTCGGTGTGGAGGAACTTTGAGAAATCCTTATAAATTGATATAAGAGGATAGAGAATTTCTAGTTAGCTCTTCTAACAAAGTTTGCCAGAAAGTATTTGAGTGCCTTGTCATTTTTTTTTTTTTTCCCCTAAAATAACTGAAGTGATTGCTCTCACAGAAAGTGAAACAGATTAAGTTTTAAAGACTGCTTGGTCTGTAGAATCTTTTTAGAATTCTGCTGTTCATTAATGTTGCAATACATGCAGAGTGGAAGTTGGTGGACATAAATGCTGTATATTACTATCTATTCAGACCCTGCAAAATGCTTTCTTCTTTGGTATAGAAGAAAAAATTTTCCCATGTACGCTGTTTGAGCTGAGTATGCAATGCAGGATGTATAGTAGGGGTCTGCAGAGTAATCACTTTGTGACAGGAAATCCTCACTTGTTTCTGGTTACCCCAAATCAAAACAGAAATGTGAAAAAAAAACACAAGAAGAAAATTGCCTAAACCTAAGAAGACATTTGAGGTTTTGCAGTAATTGCAGTGTTATCTCATGGTAACTTTATTATCACAAAGTAGAAAATGGTAGTAGACAAAGAGGAAGGATTCAGGACACATAGAACCATAGAATCATAGAATCACAAGGTTGGAAACAACCTAAAAGATCATCTAGTCCAACCATTTCCATTGCTACCACAGCCACTAAGCCATATTTGTAGCTCCTCATCCAGACACCTCTTGAACACTGCCAGGGACAGCAACTCCACCACCTCCCTGGGCAGCCATTCTAGTGCCTGACCACTCTGTGAGAGAAAAAGTTCTTCCTTATGTCTAACCTACACCTCCTCTGGTGCAACTTGTGGCCATTTCCTTAGGTCCTGTTCGTTGCCTGGGAGAAGAGGCCAAAATCCCTCCTCATCACAACCTCCATTCAGGAAGTGGTAGAGTGCAATGAGGTCTCCCCTGAGCCTCCTCTTCTTCAAGCTGAACAATCCCAGCTCCCTCAGCCGCTCCTCATAAGACTTGTGCTCCAGACCCCTCACCAGTTTCGTTGCCCTTCTCTGTACATGCTCCAGGGTCTCAATGCCTGACTCATTGCTGCCTGAGCGTACGTAAATCATCAAGCAGAAGCACAGCTAAATTTGTGCTAGAAAGGATTTAATAGACAAAAAACAAACAAACAAACAAACAAAACATTATGGACACCAGTAAAAGACTAACTCAGTAAATATTTATGTAACTGTAAGTGTGGTAATCTGTCTGCTTTGCACAGCAATTTATTCCATGTGTGTATCCTCTTGGCTTACTACACACACTAAGGTGAGCACAAGCTAACCTAACCTTTGCCTCTGGCCTTGTTATTGCTCCCTTGAAATATTTTCAGGTTTTGATAGTCTGATAAAAAACAAAGATTTTAATATTGATGTTTTTAATTCAGATTATGAAGAATGTAGCTAGGTGCTATACTCCAGGTGTTTGGAGATGTTTGAAATGATTCCTGAAGAATCAGTGTGAAAAGGACAGGCCATGTGCATTTGCATGGATTTAAAATGAGGTGAATGTTAGTATAACAACTCAGAGATAACCATTCATATGCTGCGTGCTACAAAAATCCTGCACATACACATGAACTCTGCTCTCAATATCCCAACTTGAGGCCAGTAAGCATTATTAGAAAGCCTTAAATACATTATAGAATTTCCTGCTAGTTTTCCCTGTCCAAACTTTCAAAGTTTGCACATATTCAGAATACAAATAGAGCGTCAACAGAACACTTACGGATATCAATTTTAAGTGTATAGGAAATGCTGTGATACATAAATGCATATATTCTAACAACATGAAGGGTATGTAGGTTTGAAATGAAAAGTTTTCTTGCATTTCCAGCAGTTTTATATGACATAGGATCTCTTTACATAAAGATTATTTAACAACTCATGATTCGACGGTAGTCCATTTTGATTAGTTTGATTAATTTTGATTAGAGTGAAACCTCTTTGTATTTAATAGTTAGGATGAATTCCTCTATTAAATATACTGCTACATTGCATTATTTGTGCACTGCTGCAATAGATGCAATGACTATCCAGTGTCTGTTTATTATTTTTTCAGCAAAGCATTTCTGAGACAGTGATGCATATTAGCTTCATTGAAATGAAGCAGGACGGCCATCCACAGTGTTTCAATGAAACAGGACGTGCTCAGACTCCTGCATAATTAATCACCCCTTGGAGACATTATTTCATGTGGAGCAGATTTTCTTCTATTAAATTGCCATTTATTTGTGACCTTTGATTTATCATAAACAATCTTCTTTCCACATTCCAGGCAGCAAAGAAGAACAACAGTAAATTGTTCCATTGTTCTCCTTAAGTGACACTTACAGCTTGGCAGCATTACAAGGGAGTGAGTGTGTCTGCGATTCGGGAGCTGAAGGGGCTTTACAAGGCATTTTTCATCCATTGCCCCCGGCAACATTTTATTTCCTTGAAGTTTAGAAATACAGTTAATTGTTGGGATTTCTCCTTCCAGGAGTTTTCAGGAGGAAAGCTAACTGCATCCTTTCCTCTTGGTACATCTGCAAGTTTGTTGATGCTTCAACACCTGGAGGCGCTCAAAGCCAGGTCGGATGGGACCGCGGGCAGCTGAACTGCTGGGTGGCAGCCCTGCCCACAGCACCGGGTTGGGGCTGGCTGGGCTTTGACTTGT
Source organism: Lagopus leucura (assembly GCF_019238085.1). Taxonomy (NCBI): domain Eukaryota; kingdom Metazoa; phylum Chordata; class Aves; order Galliformes; family Phasianidae; genus Lagopus; species Lagopus leucura. Next base: position 21,518,485 of record NW_024962263.1, read on the forward strand.
CTTCCAACTCTAACTGTTCTGTGATGCAATGCCTGCCTGCCCTCTGAGCCTGTGTAGGCTCTTGCTGTTCACTTTTTGGAGGAACTGGTACAACCTGGGTCAGCGTGTTGTTTTTTTTTTTTCCCCTTCAGACCGTTTCCTTTCAACATGCACATCCCGTGTCTACTAACATCGAACAGAAATGAGCCCAGCCTCACTGTGACATTTAGAGAGAAGGCTGCTGAAATGTGCACTGAAATCTTATGGCTCCCAACGGCTGGCTGGCAGAGGACAGCAGGTGCCTGGCCGCTGTGATTCAGAGAAGGGAATGGATCCCTGCCAGCACAAAAGGGCTCTTTCCTTACAGTCTGAACGGAATATGCAATAATTGTAAGAACAGGCTGAAGTGCAAGCCTATAGTCCAGTTCTTCGAGCTCCACGTTAGCAGCAAGCAACCACCCGCGCGCCCGCGGCACAACCGTAGGGAAGAAGAGCGGGAAACGCCGCTGGGCGGTGTTTCTGGCAGCAGGCGGGGCGCGCGGGGACGGTGGGCGGAGCGCGGGCTGATGGAACGTTGCCTCCGCGGCGCGGCGGGGGCACGCGCGCCGTTGCCATGGCGACCTTTGTGCCTGGCTGCGCCGGTGGCTGGGCCCGGCACGCGGAGCGGCTGCGGGCGGGGGCAGGCGGAGGCGGGACGCGCTCGGCGCCGGCTTTCGCCTTTCTCAGCCCCCGGCATGGCCGGCAGCGCGCCCCGGCGGGTTTCCGCCTCCTCTTTAAGTTTCGCCCCGCCGGCGGCCGCGAGAGGAAGCGGCGTGCCGTAGGGCGGACTCGGCGCGGGCTGCCCTCAGGTAAAGCTGTGCGGGGAGGGCGGCTCTCGGAAGGGCTGTGGTGGGCGGCTGCCGCGGGACCTCGGGCGCTCGGAGTGAGTGCTGAGGGGGTGCTGGGCTTCGGGATGGGGAGATGCTGCGTGACCTGTGGCTGCTGGCCGCTTGGTCCTCTTCGTGTGTTAGGGTTTGCTGGCTTCTTTGTTGATTGATTGTTTTAAACAGTTCTTGGTTGGAAAAGAACATCAGTCGCTCCTTCTCCCCCACCCCCGTCCCACCCCCCAAAACCAAACCAGCAATCCTTTCCCACCAAAAAGAAACAAAACGAAATCTCAGGAATAGTTTTGTTGAAGTCCTTCTGAAGTAAGAAAGTGAATGTTCCTCCACAAGGCTTCATTCATGTTCTTACCCGGGGTCGTTGTGCCTAGGAATCTTCCTTGTTTCAGCTCATCTACAGCAAAGGTTGGAGAAAATCTTTAAAAATCAGAAATTCCACTGAGGTAAAATAATCTCTTTCTTGCCCCCAAATGTCCCTGCACTGTAGCAGACTTGGAGCGTGAAGACCTGTTGCTGTGCACTCCTACCCTAGAAAATCTTCCCAATGAATGCCTGTAGTCAGCTGTGGTGATTGATGTCTTCTTTCTCAGATTGTAATACTGAAAAAGGGAGAGAGGGATTTGCATTTCCCATGTAACCTCCGAGTCTTCAGTAAGCTTTTCAGGTAGATTTAAGTGTGGGTGGGTCAGCTAATTTGAAATTCATTACAGAAGATTAGTGAAAATAATGCGTGGCTTCGTCTGGTGCTGCCGAAGTCCCAGGGAAATGTACCTGACTGTTCCAGGATTTAAGCAAGTGAATTTTGTGTGGAACTTAGTCATCTGACAAAGTCCTAACAGCCTTTACATACAGTTAGATCTGTATGTAAGAGAACAGTGCATCTTTTGGCTGAATTCAATGAAATATCTAAAATTTTTAGGAGACAGAAACAAATAAAAACCCCGTTGTCTTTTACCTACTGCAAATGGAGTGTACAGAGCAGGCTGATTTTTAGTATTACTACTGACTTGGTATACTGCAGGAATGTGTTATCGGGGTTTAATTCTATTTATTAGGGGAGTGCACTTGTCAGATTACACAAATAAGCAGCTCCCTTCAAAAGTCCGTGCTGAATCAAACATATGGCTCTGGGGGATTTCTGTTTTGATTTCACCATAATGGATAGATGTTATTAAATTTGCGAACTATTATTTTTTTTATATCAGACTACTTTTATTGTTCAGTCTTTTGGTAAGGACTGGTTTGCACTTATTCTTTCCCCATCCTTCCTTCTGTCTTTTTCAGTGCATTCCAGAGTGTTCAGCATGACTAATTCTCCTTTAATGTTCAGACCCTTAATAGAGCAATAGAACTAGTTTAATCACTGATCCAAGCTGGTTCCTAGTTAACCCAACTGATCTTATTGACTAGTTTGTGCCATTGGGTTGCTTTTTTTAATATGGCTACTGAACTTTTTATGTGATCCTTTTGAGTTGGCTGCAGTGTCTCAAAGTGTTCTTGTTACTGTGGAATATTTCAGTAGCTTTTTAGTTGCATACAATTTATTATTACTGATTTTGGAAATTAATCATGAGAGACTTCCCATCTTCCTCTGAAGTGGAAGGTGTGAAGATGCCAGTTGAGGCAGCACTGTAGGGAGGATGCCGACGTGAGCCAGAGCCAGTTACTGAGGGACTTGGCATAGTAGTACCTGGAATTGTTTCAGGACTTGATTTCAGTCTCCTTTTCTAATGTTCCCTATGTCAAGTATACAAACCCAAATTCAGTGAAGTCCCTAATAGAGTGTGTGCTCTGTAGAGCCTAGTGCAGCTGATAAATATTTCAAGAAGCTGAAAGTTAGTGATACATTTTAAATGCACTGCTAAGCTGAGATACTTCATGGTCCTTTGCATACGCATTTACATTATTCATTTGTGCTGTGCAGGTAGATAATGGGCCAAATTTATCTTTGGTATTACTTCACTGATTTCTGAGTAACTGAGCTAATTCAACCATACTTGTACATCTTGATTTTTTTTTGGAAGTTTGGGGCAAAGTTGGAATTACTTCAGTGATTTTATTATACAGGTAGAAGTTGTTTATGTAGAAACTAATGATGTATCAGAAGCTTAGGCATTCTTTCATTAAAATAATCATAAGCAGAAGGTATCATTTTTTCTTCTGCCAAAAAACCCAATGTATTCAGTGTTCCAGTTGCCGCTCTAGTCATCTAGTTGCTGAACTCTAAGGTAACTAACAGAGGTGGGGTAAAAACTGCCATCTGCCAGTGGGAAAAATTCATCCTAATCTACTAAATTAGAAGGTCTTCACATGCTTTCTTGTACCATGATACTTACTTACAGCAGCAACTTTTTCTTTGTTTTAAGTGGATCTGTAGGTAATACTGATGTGCTGCATTTGTGTGTGTGTGTATAAATACATGCAAGCTGTATGTATAAATCTTCCATATAAAGTTGGTTATTGTTTTGTTGGAGTTTTCTTGCTTTTTGCCATTTTTTAGCAATGATCAATGTTGTAGGCAATAACTGGGGCCAGCTTGGAAATGTTAAATATTTATTTCTGAGATCCTAAGCGATCCTTTCAGAAAGCTGCTAGCAGAGGCTATCATGCCGATGCAGGTAGCTTCTGTCAGAGGTCTTGATCTCTGGCGTGAACCTCTCAGAATGATGATTCCGTTAATTGGCCTTTGAGGAAAAGTTAATCTGGTGCTTAAGGCAGGCACCTTGTCTTCCCAGACATATGCCCTCTGTAGAGGCACAACTGTGAATCTATCCCAATCTATCTTGACTGCAACAAGATTGTGAAGATTTTTGAGGATCTGGAAGAAAGAGCAATTAGAAACCCACCTATATGTCAGCTGAGATAAGCCTCTCCTTGCATGCCCTGCGTCTCACCCCTTCAAATTACAGCGTGGGGATGGGTTGCTTCTCAGACGTCCTTGACTTTACGGCATTGGAATGCGGCAAGTCAAAACTCGGAAGCGTGTAGGAAAAATACCTATAAATTTAGAATGTTAGCTGAGAATTATCAGCACTGTGTAATATTTGTGTTATCAGCATTGACTGTAATTTGTGTTTAGACAAATGCTGTTTTATTCTCAGTAGGTTGAAATATTTTAAAACTTGAATAACTTCCACAGCTTTAAAAGTTGTCAGAGGAGTTGGGGGTTGGAACACTTCTCCCTGCTGTGTTATGGCCACAAGTTGTACCAGAGGAAGTTTAGGTTAGATATAAGGAAGAACTTTTTCTCTGAGAGTGGTCAGGCACTGGAATGGCTGCCCAGAGAGGTGGTGGAGTTGCTGTCCCAGGCAGCGTTCAAGAGGTGTCTGGATGAGGAGCTACAAATATGGCTTAGTGGCTGTGGTAGTAATGGAGATGGGAGGACAGTTGGACTAGATGATCTTGTAGGTCCTTTCCAACCTTGTGGTTCTGTGATTCTGTGAAAGGCTATAGAGTATTTTTGGGCCTGGAATAATCCACTCATGGGCAGTTTCTGCTGAAGCTATCGGCATTGAAATATATATTGTTTTAACTGGTGAGTTATAGCACTGAGTCATTTGGTGGTCAACCAACACTTGAGAAGATGTCGCTATTGTTTTTTCTTGTGGTGGCCTTAGTCTTCCTGATAGTGATGAAAATTATATATTTTTTTTCTTTGAAAGGAAACTTGCATTGCCTGAATAATATTACCAGTAAGTATGTATGTACAGTGCATTAAGATGTTTTGGTAGAATAATACAGGTTTGTACTGCTTTTAACCATTCTCTTAGGGTTGCACAAGTGTAGTCTAATAATATTTGTGCCTGGAGTGGTAGCAAATGGTTTCTTTTGGAAACTGAGGGTAGATGCCTTTGCTTTCTAGTACATAGAGACTCTCATTCTGGCACGTAATTTCAGCTTAAATACATACTTCCAGTTCGTTGTTAGATTTGCACAAACAGTTGCTGAGGGATGCTGCTGGCTACATAGGTGCTGTGCAGCGTGGTGAGAGAGGTAGGCTGCTGCAGCACAGCACAGCGAGCTCCATAGGAAATGACAGCATCCCTATGGCCGCCATAGTAGGTGCTCATTTTTCATTTGTGAGGCTACTGTGTCTTGTTGTGTTTGTTTCCTTGTGGGAGTTCTCAGGTCACACGTGGTTGAGTTAGCCTTTGCCACTTGATCCCTTTACTCCTTTGTTTTCGATTGAATTTACTGGTAACTTTTCAATAGTAATAGGCAGTTCCATTTTGATTTCTTACTTGAGTTGACTGTTCTAGTACCAAGTTTGCTTTTCAATGTACACAACTTCTTCAAACTTGCTTAGGTGCCAGAGCTTATCAACGTGCCAAAGGGACGTGCCAAAATCTAACACAAATTCTCCTGTCTAGATACTAACACTCACCCATCACCAATAATATCAGTGTGATGCATTTGACTGAACTGTAGACAATAACATAAATTAAAAAGATGGTATTATATACTGGTTTTACTTTTTATTTACTATTTTAATAGCTCATCTTCAGATGGGTCAGTATTTTATCACAGAGCCCAGTCTAGCTTGAACCTGCTAATGTGTTTCTTTTGGGCTGTTGAAACTGTTTGTTGTCATGTGCTGGATGCTAGGCAAGGATCCTGTAACTTAGAAAACCTGAAATTCTTCTCATGCAAGAAGTAAATTGTTCAGAAGAGAAATAATTTAAAATAAGGTCTACTGGAAGAGGAATTTTTTCTTTCCTTCAGGGATGCGGTGTTACGCATCAGCACTGGTCTAGTTTCAGAACAGATGTCCCTTGTCTGCACAGCTGATTCTTTCAACTGGCTTTGGATGTGCTAAAAATTCAATAGCCAAACTTCAGATTGAGAACCAAGCAGACAAACGGCTCAGTGTGAGTTTTCTGTGAGCTGCTGCTTGGGCTGTGCTGCTTTTCTCCAGCTCGCTCTGCCCTGCGATGTAGTTATTTTTCATTATCTGTCTTTCCCTGACATTGAAAGCCGTGATTTGTGCACAGCCAAATACTCCTAGGGTATGACTCTCTTTAAATAATTTCCTACCTAACTGATGTTCAGACTTATTCCCTGGGTCCTTCAAAACGTCTGCTGCCAGTTTTAGACCCTGCCATTAGCCTGGGAGGGAGCCTTCAGTTCTCATGTGAAATTCAGTGCCATTAGTGCAGCTTGTGGCTGCGGAGTCAAAGAATATATTTTTGGTAATTTGTCTCCAGTATTTTTATTTTTTTTTTTGTCTGACCAAACCAAGGACGTGCAATGAAGGCCAGAACAAGTTCTCAAATTGTTTAAAATGAGGTACTGAGATTTACTGAAATGAGTGAAACTTAACTGACCTAGGGAAGGCAGCTTGGGTGTTGGTGTTGGGTGGCTTTATGGTATGTGTCTTGTTGTGGAAGAGGCTTAGCTGAGCTTCAGAAGTCATAGATTTTCTTGGGCATTTGCTGAACGGAGGCCACACAACTGCTTTCAGTCACTGCAGACACAGTAAATGAAATTGCATTTTGGCATAACCCGTGGAGGAGAAAACATCACCAGCTTTATCTGCATAAATTGTTTGAAGTCGTTCACCCAGAATGATGTGATTAGAACAAGGGAGAAAAAATGTGTCTTGTATACAAACTGTGAAAGCCTGGGACTTTCCTAAATAAGCACTAAAACACTTGAGCCGTCTCTACAGCATCTTGTTCAAGCTTGTTCCCTTCTAAGCAGTCATGAGGTGAGATGTCCCAGTGGAAAGGCACGTGCTCAACATTTATAATGACTGACATATATTTGGTTTAATTCTTACAAAGCCCAGATTCCTAGAAAGTCATTCACAATAAAAGACACGTCGTGCTAGGATTAGAATAATATTTCTTCTTCCATATATTAATTGAGCAAACATAGATAATAGAGTAGTTTCCTTTTGTTCTACTTCTACACACACGAGTTTTGTACTGCATGGGTGTTTTATTAATGCCCGTTAACCAGATTTCCTTCTTTTGCCTTAGCTCTCTTTAAGGCTGAGTGCTGTAGTGCAGTAATGCCTGTAATTTTCATCAGCAATAATGGAACTTCTGTAAGAGACACTGTGCTCTTACAGTCAAAACATGAAATATAGCAGAACTGTAGTTCCAGAGGTGGAGAATTATCTTCATCAATAACATAATGGAGTGTATAGATTTTTCATTTATTTTTTGTCACAGAGCTTCAGCTCTGGGTGGTTTTTGTATCCATTTGTAGGGAAGATCAGAATCCACCTCCAGTATCCCATTACCACAGGTAGCCACATACACTGATGGGCTGACAATCCATGTTCTGTTGTGTTTTCTCTTTTCTTTAAGACCAATACTCTGATTTTGTTTCCTAGATGAAATAACTACTGTGTTGGCTTTTCAGCCATAATTTTGCTATTGGCCTGAGTACCCTGGGTGATTTTTTTCTTTCTCTAAAAAACATTCAAACACCAAAAAGCTTTAAGTGAAACTGTAAGGGGGATTTTCAAGTGCCACTGCCTCTTAGGCAGGCATCTGCAGTTATTTGAAAGCATGTACACATTTACATACAGTGCAGAACTACATAAATATAAACAATATCAAAATTATCTCTTCATTTAAACAGGAATTTTATCTCAAACGTGCATCTAGAACTGTGTTTGTCCCACAAATTGCCTTTGAAGAATGACATTTTCACAGTTTCTAATGTTTGATGTTCACAGGACTTTTTACTTTGACAATATGCTATTTTCAGTGCTCAACACTAATTTAAAATTGCTTTAGAATTGAATTAACATTATGAACCCCTGCAGTATATTCTAAATCAGTTGTTCCAAATATTGCAGGAGAAATGGCATGCATTGTCACAAAGCTCTGGTTCACTTAGGGCTTGCTCTAAGTCAGAGGTGCATTCCTTTGTTCTGAGGAGCCAAATGCTTTCTTCCAGGTGGCTGGCTAGGCTGGAAATGAATTTGCTTTGTAGCTGCAGCTCTGGGCTGGAGACCTAAAGATAAGTCGTGACTTCAGGAAGGGAGAACGAGAGGAAGGAGGAAGCAACTTCAGCAGGCACATGTACTACCAATGAGGGGTAGTTTCACAGGATAAAATACTTACTGTTTGAATTACTAACAAAATTCCACATGCTTTTTACTCTTAAGCTATTCTTACTGTCCACTGACAAGGAAGTTATTAAACAGCCACCTGTTTTTAATTGGTGTTCCCCACCAAGGTGGGATCCTTGCAAGCCTGCTCAGTTGCAGAGTGCAGTAGTGCTGAGCTTTGGTGCAACTCAAGACCACTCCAGGCACTGTCTGGATGCTCAGGAGGGTTTGAGTCAGTAAAAGTACATTAAAGATACCAGGAGGGCACACTGAAGAGGGTACTGTAGGTATGTGCTTATTCACTTCTACCTTTGTTTCTGAGTAGTTGAGTATATTCATAGTTTTAAAGCCACAATACTGAGAAGGTAGCAGTCACTTTGATCATATCAGAGGACCGCAGGTGAGACGTGTCCAATATACCACACTGGCACCAATCTATGTTTAGAGCAGCTACCAAAATTGTATTGGGATCGTGTTAAGTGCTGTCCTGTTTGAAGTGTGTTGATGGGACAACTGAGGAAGGGCATCTTTTCTGGCAGACTGCACAATGACTTTACTTGCAGTGCATCTCCAGACTATGAAAGTCATCTTCTCTGGCTTGTACAACTTTCACAGCCTTAGAGCTTTCTTTGATATCACTGACATGATTTTGTTCCCTCCCAGCCCCCAAGAATAAAGCACGTTGCATGAAGAGTAACCAACTGTGTCAAGGATTTGGGCAGTGATATATGACTTCCTTTCCCGTGTTAGACTTTTTATTCCTGTTCACTCTGACATCTTACCTGGTTACAAGTGAAGTTTACTAAGCTCTCAGAGACTTCTCTGACTTATTTCAACAGGCATTGCATGAGCTCATGTAAGAGCAGTTTTGTTTCTTGTTTTTAAATAAATTTTGAGTTATTTTTTACTTTCTATTCTTAGACATCGGATATGTGGCTGCAATAAATTCACTTATAGATATAAGTGAGGACTTATTTGCTACTAAGCAGAACTGCACAGATGAATGGTACCTGCTTTTACCTAGGTGAGAGTAGCTTAATTTTGTCTGTAAATACACACAAAGTGTTTCTTTCAGAGGGCCTATTTCTGAATTTGCAAACTCTTTTTGAGAAATTATGATTTTTAGGAAAAAAAATACTTCAAATATTTAATACTTCTAATATTTAATCCAGCAATTAATTACTGGGTTGCTAGAAATAAATCCAGTCTTTTGAATACTCAAAATGTGCTGTAGCATTATTTGACTTATGCCTTTACTCCTTTTTTTTTTTTTTTTTTTCCTGTGGTATGTTCAGAAACTTGGGATGTGACATCAGCTTAGGAGAGTCTAGCAGCAGTGATTGTTACTGTTTTCTATTCTTTTAATTCTTTAGTATCAGCATTATACCACCTCCAAATGGAAATGAGCTTGGATAAATGTAGAGGCAAGGTGTCCAAACACCACTTTCTGGAAATAGCCTCCTTTCATTGATAAGTAGTGCAGCAGGGATGGCTGTGGCATGCATGCAAGATAAGGCAGCTGAACAAATTGCCTGCTTGGATGCGGCCTTTGGATAGACTCTGGCTGGCTGTTTGGGCCAACTCTGAACGGCTTTACTGTTAAACCTTTTGTCCTGCCTGGGCCTCTTGTCCCTATTTTTAAGTTTGTATGACAGGAAACAAATTGAATCTAAGTTTTAATTAATACTGGCTGTTGGGGGGGGGGGGGTCGGGGGGAAAGCAGAAATGCTGTTTATAAAATCAGTGGCACTTTTATTTGGACAAAGGCACATTTCTCAAGCTCTTGCGCAACCTGCTTATGCAGGTTTCTCTTCTTTGAAAAGTTTATTTTTAATGTTCATCCAACACTTAAAAAATGAAAACTAGTCGTTTAGTGAGGAGAAATGAATTGCAGATTTGAGAAAATAGACTTTGCTTTTTCCATTGCTTTTGTGAATGTCAGAGTAGATTTAAAATGGAATACTTTTTTTTTTTTTTTTTTTTTTTAGTAAAATGAGTGCATCTTGGAAGGCAGCTTTGAGAATAGACATCTGTATATTGTGAAGAGAGTGAAAATGCTTTTGCGTGTATTGTAACCTTTTGGGCACTAAGCTGGCCTCCTTTCCTATGGGAGCTCAGCCATTGCTGATTGTCAGCTCTGCCCTTACTGTTTCCAGATACCTTTCTGTCACAATTTTTTTTAATATTGTGGAATTATTATTCATTAGATACTTCACCTCATGCTTAGATGCTATCACCTCATGCTGGTCCCAGCTGAAGCTTTGAAGGATATGCCTACAGGGAGCAATGTAACAGGCAACTGTGAAAAGCACTGAGTTTTTTTCTTTTTTTTTTTTTTTTCTGTTGGTTGAACCTAGATTTTTACTAAAAGATCAGTTTGACCCAGTTTACCAAAACATCTGCTGAGTTCATGAACAGCTTGTTGGCCAGTTCTGCCCTCTTCAGCAGGTGTAATTTCAGTTGATGGAAATTGCAATATGTAGTTTCAGGGGATGTGTGGGTAATGTGTCCAGATGACAGCAGTATCAACAAAGTGTAGGGGGAAAAAAAATGGGCAGATGTTTGGTTTATTCTGTCTACATGGATACATATACTTAAATTCACTCTATTGGAGTTTATCTGCTATCATGTTGTGCTTCACTCTGTTACACAGAAGGATTTTATAGTAGGCTGCTAATCCTACAAAGCCATCCTGTTACAGCAGCCATAGTGTGCAGCTATGTCTTACCTGCTGATTTATTTTTATTTATTTGGCTTCCTTGTTTTTGATCTTTCTTTCCAAAAACTTAAGTGCTTGGCCTGCTATGGTGGGATGCCTTCCTTTGTGGTTTTGGCATCTAGAAGGTTACTCTTGCAGTGAAAAAACAGAACAGGATACTGTGTATTTTCACAGACAGATAGAGGGTAAATGACACACTTTTCAAACCTCACCCTTTAAAAACAAAACAACAGCAACGAAAAGCCTGTAGGTTTTTAAACTGAATTATTCTTTCTTTTGTGTGTAGTTTGGTACTGTGTGTGTGTGTACTGTTAATTCTGAAATGGAAAAGGGGGAAAAAAAATTGACCTAATCTGATCAATAGAATATTAGAATATGTCAAGAATTTAAAAATAAAAATCATGAAGCTATTAGTCACTGCTCTTTGGGTCCATCTATGCGTAAATCAAATTGGTGGTGAATCTAGCTGTTGTCTGATCGAAAGGTTATTGGTGTGCACCCTCTGCCTGCTCCAGGCCTTTCTCTCTCCATTCCCACTAAGGTTAAGGCTCTGAGATATTAAGGTTCTGAGTCATTGTGGCTTGCAAATTTAAATTCATTTCTTCATAAAATTAATTCAAAAATGTTTCACACTTTGATTTCTGAAACGGATGTGAATGCTTAAATAAAACAGATTCTATCTGTTGTTCATGTAATGTGGCATGAAATTAACATCTGAATCAAACAGCAAAAAATTTAGTAAACAAGATGCAATATCTTTTGGGAGACCTCATTGTTCTATACACACAGTAATATTTCCAAGATGTATATATGTATACTTTTTCTTCTTTTTAAGCTATTCAGAACACTTTCCCTGTTTCTCAACAAAGCATTTTGTGTTCATGTTTGTAGTTAGATCATTTGCATGTGGTAGTTGTCATGAAAAAGTTAGCATCTCTAGTTAGAGATGAGACTGGTAGCACATGTACTCAGAGTGGTGGCGTGCATAGAACTGCCTGTAAACTCAGTACACACTGAACACTTCCCTGGGTTAAGGGAGATGCTCTGTGAGCTCAGTGGCTAAAATTCTATTAAAAACAAAGGAGCAAAACCCATAAGGTATCCAGTTCAAGAGCCTCCAGGAGGTTAGGCTCCCCCTCTCTGCCTCTGACAATAGCGAGGTTGCAAAACTGCAGTGTGATCAGGGTTAGTCTTATGTAGTTCCTCTTGGTTGCAGAGACTGCCTTATGCTTCTGGTAGCAGTTACTCTGAAAGAGCTTTGTGCTGCTTTGCTGTGCTAAGCACGAACTGGAAGAAGAGGTAGAAACTGTTCTGCCTGTTCATGGGGTTATGAAGCTGCTTAAAGGAAAAGGAGCTGATTTCAAAGAGATGAATCTTCAAAATCCTTCCCACTAAGTAGTGTTACAGCTGAGGAGCAGTTTGCTTTTTGGGGGAAAAAAAAAATGAGGAAGGACACTTTATATTCCAGTGTTGCTGTCAAAGACATCACAAAACGTTGCAAAGCTCTCTTGCCACTGTTTTGTGAATGCATTCAAAGGAGGCAATGCTGATGCTGTGTAGCTTTCTCTGTTTCTGACTTCTTTCTGCAATGGACATGAGCCAGAGAAATGTCTCTTTCAGTCAATGCAGCCTCTTGTTTGAGGAAATGAAGTAGAGTGGAGTGAGTACAGTCAGTGCATCCCATTAAATTCTTCTTTCATTCTCATGCCAGTGACTTTGCTTTAGAAAATTATATAGATTTCACCAAGCATGTAACACACAAAAAAGCAGTCTTTGCCAGTCTTTACCAAGTAGAAATCAAGCTCTAGAAATGAGGAAGTAACATAACAAATAAAAAACAACAAAATCTCCATAGAAATTAAATTTGGCTTAGTTCCTGATTTCAGTGCACTAAATATTTAGCCTTCCTTTTTAAGCTGACGACTGAATTGCTTTATAAATTCCTAGCGCTTGCTAAGTAATCAGCCTGATTTCACATTTTCCTTCTTAAGTGGTTATATAATCTGAAATATGCAAGTAAACGACAACAGAATAAGCTCAGCAAATTAAGTAGCCTTTCTTTTGTTCTTATGGTTTAGCATGGCAAATGTTGCTTGTATTTATTTATTCTGGGCTGCAGAGGTTCCTCTCAGAAGGTCTGAACTGAAGAAGAACTTGATTCAAGAGAGAGACTTTGCAGTGCTTTGTTCAGTGCAGCTTCTCAAGTTGAGTAGGGAAGTCTAGTGTTTTCCATAGGGCAAGGTACTACTGAAATCAAGGCAGTGTCCATGAACAAAGAAGAACGAACCCTGCAAGAAGAGGTAGTCTACCCATGAGCAATTCAGAATATATATAAAAAAAAAAAATCCTGAAAATAAATGCCTGAAGGGAAGATGCCAGGAAGATGGAGCTCAGCTCCTGTCAGTGCCTGTAGCCTGGGCAAGAGGTGACGTGTACAAATTGCAACACAGAAGATTCCCTTTGAGTATCAAGGGAAAACACTTCTTTGCCGTGTGGGTGACTACTATAGATTTCCAGACAGGTAGTTGACTCTCTCTGCCTTGGAGACCTTCAAATGCTGATTTGACATGCTCCTGGGCACCCTGCCATGGGTGCTGCTGCCAGGGCAGGGGGCTGAACCAGATGGCCTTCGGAGATCTGTGCCAACCTTGGTTGTTCTGAGATCCTGTGAAGATGCCTGTCCTGCATGATTAGGACCTGGTGTGGTGCTTGGATACTGTGTTGTAGTTTGTGGGCAGATGGCTTGATTGGCATTTGGAACTGGCCAGAGTAATCTTGTGTCTTTGATAGGTTGTGCAAGCGTAGATTGCAATTCCGGGTTCATGTTATCTTAGGCTAGCCAAGATCATTCAGAAATGTCAAACTTCATCTGTCTTAGAATTGCTCAGCTGTGCAAATCATACAGCTTTGACAAAGTAACCCCAGTGCGTACACAGTCTTGAGATGCTGAGAAGCCCTGTTAAGACTTACATACTGTGGGTGTTTGTGTAGTAAAACGTAGCCTCAGATCATGGCAGGGGCACACCTCTGCTTCCTCACAGCTGGGGAAGGATCAGAACTGCCAGACAGCATGCCCATGAAGGGCTTGGGAGGGGAGGAAAGCTGAGAGCTTGCTGACTGTGCCGGATTAGCCATTGCATGGTGTGCATTGAAGCACAGCAGTTCTCTAGGGATCTTCTAGGGCAGGGTGCTTTGCCTGGCCATCCTTCCTGACCAGTTTGGTGCAGTTTTCCTTGTGCCTCCATGGAAACAGTGCCTGTGGTCACAGAAGAGGGGATGTGTGTGGCATTCGGGTACTGCTGTGCGTGGGTAGGAGATAGCAGGCTTTTTGCTGAGTCCCTGGTTCCCACTGTGGTCAGAGGGCAGGTTTAAGGTGGGGGGTGGAGGGTAAGAGATGCAGTGACTCAGAAACCACTGCTGGAAGTTAGTTCTAACATTTCCCTCCCTTCCTTTCTGCCATTAAATTAACTTGAAATGCCAAATTTAGAATAAATATGTTTTGGCTCATTTTTATTTCCTTTGCCTTTCTTCAGCAACTGTCTTATCAAAATCTGTTCCCTTTTGAAAGGAGAACATAAATTCCTACCTGCTAGCTTTGCACTCGGGGCCTGGGGGCTGTAATGATGCACCATGTATTTACCAGGTCTTACACAGAACTGCTAGGGTTAATGACTTCTCTAGAATAAGATTCCTGTGTTCATCACCCAGGAGTAGATACAGTTTTGATTGTTTTATTTTGCTGTATTTTTGCTGTAGTAATGACTTACATTTCAGATCACTAATGTCAATTAAATGTCCTGTTTACAGTTGCAGAATAAGTTGATTCATTATTTTTACTTTTTTCCCATTTCAGTGAAAAATACCAATGATTCTTATGGCTCTCTTATTTTATTTTTGTGCATTAACTCTGATACTGTTGCTCTAAGGAACATTCTTGCAGAGATTCTCACAACACTCTCAACTACTGACATTTTGGTGGCAGCTGACTCGTACTTGAACCAATTCCTGGTGGTGTGAGTGGCATCATTATTTTAGTGATACTTGATTTTGCTAAGGTGCAGCCAATGTCAGTGTATGTTTGATTACCCAGAACCGTAACTACAAATCCAGTACAATATGTCTAATTCTTCTGTTCCATTCAGTGTTTTCCACTTGATAAATACTGCAAGTTATCTGCTTATTTAAAGACTCCAGAACAAAATTGTTTTGTTCTATTGTACAACAATCCATATTCCAAATCTGCATGTTTTATGGATATAGATCTGTTTTTATATTAAAATTATTGTGTTTTCTGGTTTCTATTTTATGGCAATAAATGTGTGATTCAATAATGGAATAGCCTTTATTGGCCAGACAAGTTGTCTATGCCATTGACCAAATGCATGCACTGAAGAAAGAGTAAGAGCAGGGCAAGAATATATGATACTGCCACCTAATGCTTAAAACTTGCATATTTTCAGACTTCGGTAATCCTATAAAGCCATTATGTGCTTATTAAACATCAGAACCATTTCTCTAAGGTAAAGCACCACCTTCTTTTCTTTCACCTGTTTTCAAGTCTGCCTTTTATTTGCTGAATGTCCTACTTCCTGGCTTGGAACAGCTGGTGCATATGTCATACAGAATTGCAGAGATGCAGAATCTTGGCACTTGGCTGGAAAGGTAAGTATGTTGGCCTGGTTGTCTCTTCCATGGGAACAGGTCTAAACAGTCAGGAAGAAAAAATGCTATCAGGGGTCTCCCTTCAGTGGGGACTTAACACACAGTCATGGGAAGCTGGCTGCTTCCAGCAAACATCCTGCATCTGTAGACTGCCAAAGTCATCCTGAGCTCAAGAATTTACTGCTCTTTGATGTGACACCAGTGATACTGCAAAGTGTGGCCTGGAAAATGAAGCAAGACTACTGAAGGCTAGATTTAAGGAGAAGGGCTCTCAGTTTGCCTTCTCATTGGTTTTTCCAGGGAAGAGGACAGGCAGAATTAGGCTTGTTGTTCAGGTCAATGCTTAGCTGTGCGGCTGCTTTCTGAGATCAAGAGATACTATGAAGACTGGGAGCTACCAAGCAGAGAAGAGATTCACTTATTAAAAAGGAGCATGGGCATCTTTTCTGATAGTCTGGCAGATGACAAGTTGGACTTCAAGATGGGGTTAAAGAAAAGGAGACAAGCAAGGCTAGATTGGACAAGGTGAAGGCATGCAGGGAGCAGTGACAAGGTGGGCCACTGCACTCCCCTCAGAGACAAGCAGAAAACAGGAGATTATCTCAAGTGCTTGTGCACCTACCCTCACGTTCTGGAGAGCAATGCAGCTGTGTGCAGTCACAGTGTTACAGTGTCATTGAAATTACAGAACCTTGGGGAAAGTTTGCACCTGGAGTCCTGCTTTTCTACTACAACTGTGTTTGGAAGCACAAGAGCAGTCTAGGTAACCCCTTCAGAAGGAAAGGAAACAGGCATAGAAAGATTGGCTGGAAAAACAGCATGCTGCTGAAAGAGCTCAAATGGAAAAAGAAGCACAAGAGTGGTGCAAAAAGGGGGCAGACTCCCAAAAATGAGAATGTGAAAGCACTGCTTTGGTATGTGGAGACACAGTGAGGAAGGATGGAGCTCAAACTGATAACAAGAGTAGTGCACAAATTTCTGCAGGTATGTTAGAAGGAAGCAGAAGCACAGGAAAGATGTGGATCTGTTGTTGAATAGGGCCATCAATTCAGTTAAAATAATACAGAAAAAAAGCTTAGTTACTTGGGCTTCTTTACCTGGAATGTTGGGCACTAAAATGCAGTCAAGCGGGAATGCTGAAGCAAGTGGCAGACCACAGATAGCAGGGAAGGGTTAAGTGAGGAGCCCTCTGTACAAACGTGATAAGTACAACTTTGTGGGGTGTGAGAAGCGTATCTGAGAGTGCTAAGACAGTTGGATGACATCATCACAAAATCAGCTCCTAACATCGTGAGAATTACAATTATTTCATCTATCTGCGAAAAGGGTGGAAAGGAAGATCCAGTAAACCGTAAATCATTCAGCGTTGTTTCTGGGGAAAATAATGCAGCTCATGGAGGCTACTTTCAGGTGGTTGAAGAGCATGTGAAGTTAGGATTCTTTTTGCTCCCTGAGGATCACCTTCTATTCATACGTGTAACTTATCTCTCATTTTATATCCTGCTTTTTCATGCCATGAGAAGATTCTTCTAAAATGATCTATAAGCAGCCTTACTGTCACGCATAGTTCTGTATCACTGGCAAATATGGTAACCCTGTTGTTCACTCTGTTTCAAATAATTTATAAGTGTATTGAACAGTGTTGAACCAGCACTTCACAGGTGTATACCTTCAGCTGTAAGAATTTACCATTTATTCCTACTCTTTATCCCCTTAAGAAAGAATTTCACCATACAGAAACCATCTGGATACACTGTTCATGTTTATCACAGTGTCTGTTAATTGTGTTCCATGCAATAGACTCTACTAATTTGCCTAATGCAAATCAGATCTCCCTGGAAACTGGTGTTGTAATCAAAATCTTCTGTTCTCAGGTACTGCCTCAGTTTTAAGGTATGCGCTTGATCAGTTCCTTTCACAACTTTTAAGTGAATACCATCTGATCTTCCAGTTTGTTACAGTGTGTAACTTAATTCACAAATATTTTGAAGTCACTTGGATTTCAGACAGATACTCTCATGAGAGCTTCTCCCTGAGTTCTTACCACGGGAATTTCCCACAAAATAGCAAAAACCATTCTGAAGGAATCGCTTAGTTTCTGTTCAATGAACCCTTTTGTATCCTGATCATCCAATGACCCTATGGAATCTCCAGGCAGCTTTTTGCTCCTGATGTGTTTCAAGAAAGAACTGCTGTTAGTTCTGATGCCTTTGAGTATTTGTCACTTAAAACTGTAGAGTCTTGTTTATTCTATTTTATTTTTAACTTAACCTGTCAATATTTATGGTCACTTATGATTAAGATGATTTCAGCTTTTGGAAGGAGTCTTTTGGTTTCTAAAGATTTCCTTTGCCTTCCTTTTGCTCTGTGCTTCTTTTTGTTATGTCTTAAGCATTTCTGAACACATGAATTGGCCCTGCATGTGCTTCCAGTATGATGTCATTAAGAAGTTTTCATGCTGTCTGTGAGAAATTGATTCTTGGGTAACGTTTGACTTTTGTGTTTGTTTTCTTTCTTGTTGTTTTTATTCTGTTGTTTTGTTTGTTATATATTTTCTCTCTCAATGTAACTTACAACAGGTAGATTTTCTGGCTTTAGTGGGGGTGTTGGCTCTGAGCACAGAACAGTTGCTTTTAAAGAGTAACTTATGAGCCACAAGAAGTCAGACCATCTTTTGTGCACTATTTGAGACTAAGTCTAGAATTCTGCCTTTACTTGTGGGTGTTCTAAGCAGCTCTCTATGCTAGTATCCAAAATTCAGTCCTGCCATGTCTTGCTGTCTTGGTTTTCTGGATTTCTTTATTTTTGGACTATAAAAACAACAGAAGACTCCCAGAAGTATTGATTTTTGTACTCTCCACACCTTTCTAACCTCCCAAAGCATCTCTTCTCTTATCATAGACATTATTTTTATCCAGTGAGATTGTTCATTCAATTTGATTCTAAGCTTCTTCCCTATCTTTGTACTACAAATGTTATCCTGAATGCTGTGTTCCGTACCTGTTTGTTTTCAAACAGGTAATTTTTAGACTGTAATTTCATTATGAAAACCTTTTTTACTTTATTCAAAAGATGAACTTATTCATACCGCAGTAAGATCATAGTGATACTTCTTAAAACTAACATTTTCATTATTAATGAAATTAATCCTCCTCTCTTTCATTAAGAACAATATGAATCTGTTGGGAATTACCTTAATGCATAGTATTCTACAGGGTAACTAGAAGAGGAATGAATTGCCTAATTATTTTACTAGTTCTCATGTTTTTATGTCTCTAATGGTAGAAATAATGAAAGAGGAAAAATTCAAAAGCATATTTTGGATTATCAAATTTAACTTCTTCTGCTACAGAATCTTCTGTGGGAGAGAATGTGTGCTAGAATACTAGAGGGTTTTTTTGTTTGTTTTAAAAGCATCCTTGCCTTCATGCTGAATTTCCTTATGGTTTAATGGTAATCCTGTATTTATTTGGAAGCCCAGCCAAGTAGCAAACTGAATTCTGCAGGGATGCAGCAAATCAAACTTCTGTGTTATTGGCTGTGGGGGAAGGAAAGCAAAATCCTGTAGCCATTAGATTGGGTGCAGTAGTTTGTTCTAAAAAATAAACAGCCTATCTGACTTTATCTCTGAGTAACAGTAATGAGTAGCTTTTTAAAGGGCACTTTCAGGTCTACTATCCTAATTAATTAAGATTCAATGATAATTGCAAGTTACGAAATATGTTCTTGGATGTACTACACTGCCAGTCTATGTATTGGTTGAGAAATCAGGCCAGAGACAGCAAGAGAGACTGTTCACCTGAATAATTTCTGCATTACAAGCACAAGAAAGGGAAAGGACAAGATGTCTCTAATTTCTTAGAGCATTCTGGACAGAGTAAAACTAGTGATATATAGTGCTGACTGTCCATCTGCATGCAATGCCTAGGATGTAACCTGTGGCTTCAGAGCTCTGGGATAACTAATAAAAGGTGCATAAATTGAGAACTGGAAAGCCCCCAAAGATGCTGGAGCATTGTTTGAATGTCTAAACACATGAGCAGAAAGACTGTATGCAGAGAGTCATGTGGTTTTGTTAGCCATGCATGTTAGTGTGTGTGCTGACACCTCTGTAGCTCTTGCTGGCATACCAGACAACAGACTGGAGAAGAAAGAGAAAGCTGGAAACTGGATGTGTTGTTGGGAGTCAAAAAATGTTCTCACAGTGGTTCAATATCTGCAGCACTTTTGGAGTTTTCACTTTATTAACCTCCAGTGTTCTTATTTTTTCACATCTATGAACTGTACACGGAATCATAGAAGGGCCTGGGTTGCAAAGGACCCCAGAGATCATGTAGTTTCAACCCCTCGGCTATGTGCAGGGTTGCCAACCACCAGACCAGGCTGCCCAGAGCCACATATGCAAATAATCTTCACATCATAATAAAGCATCTTCCAGCTATATCTGGACAATGTTGCTCTTCTCAGAACAGAAATACCCAACAGCTATGTATCAGAAGATCAAGGCAAAGGGCAGCACTCCACAGCTCATTATGATAACAGTTGTGTATTTTTAATGCCGTAATCGGATCTTGCCTCCACAAACAACCCATATGAATACTAGCCCTTGGTTGGGAATGGCCATGTTAATATCTTGTGAAGAAACTTGTGATGGCTAATGTCATCTGATATCTGGGAAGAAAATTCTCAATTCCCCAACTCCATTATGGTGCTAGAAAGCTGTATTCCTTTATTTTTTTTATATGTATCAGGGGACTTGACAAATCAAGTGCACACTCTTGCAGTTCACATTCTACCTTTAAAGAGTGAAGACATACGTGTGCAGTGCATTCTTTTCTGAGAACTCATTAATTTATGCTCGTGTCTCTCCGTGCATGCGCAGTTGTGTCTAAGGAGGCCATATGTCACTGATTTTATCCCCATTTTTCCATCATCAGCTTCATCAGAGACTTTTGGCTGACCTCTAGCTGTTTTTCTCAGATTTGGCAAACTTCTATTGCTTGTTAGCCGTAATGAGTGACTTCAAAAACAATATATGTCACATCTGAGGAAAATGTCTTTGGACCTGGTGGGTGAAAAGATAAAAGTAGTCTGCCTCTTGTGAAGCAGAATTGGTGGGGAAAACAAGGCTGTTCACACACGAATCAGTTGAAATTGAAAGTTTTGGAAGTAGCACTCGCTGATTCCATCTGCTGAACTAATATATTGGTCCTTAAAGTAATATCCTGGTCTCTATGGCTAAACAAACCAGCATATATCACTAAAGCCCCGAGATCGGGTGAATACCTGAGCTACAGAAATGCAGGTTCTGGCTGACAAAATACTAGCACTTGCATCAGCTCGAATGTTTCTTAAGGTAAGTAGGGTAATGATCCAAGCTTGATAGTAGCTAATCTGTGCTGGGCACTTCTTTTACTCCGTAATGCAGATTGGCACAATTCTTTGAAAGATATTTTCCAGAACTCATTGATTCTGGAATCCTGGAAAACTTAAAAGAGAATTGGGGGGTGCGTGCCAGGCAGGACCGGCTTCGCTGTTAGATCACATGTGCATTTCAAAACCTCCAGATATTGAGATTTGAAGATTCCACAACCTGTCTGGGCAGCCTGTCCCACTGCTTAACCACTCTTGCTGTGTTGTGTTTGCTGTTTTTTTGTTTGTTTGGTTGGTTGGTTTCTTTATTTTGCCTTATATCCAGTAAAAATTGATAGGGCTGCAATTTGTGACTTCTGCCTTTTGCTGTGTACCTCTGATGAGTCTGGTGCTGTCTTCACTGTAATCCTCCATTAATCACAGAATGTCTCGGATTGGAAGCTACCTCAAGCATCATGAATCTCCAACCCACTTCCACACACAGGGCCACCAACCTCCCCATTTAATACTAGACCAGGCTGCCCAGAGCCCCATCCAACTCGGCCTTACCTCCAGGGACAGGGCATCCACAATCTCTGGGCTGCCTGTTCCAGCACCTCACCATCTCTGAAGAACTTCCCTCTGACATCCAACCTAAATTTTCCCTCCCTCAACTTAAAACCATTTCCTCTTGTCCTACTGTTATCTACCATTTCAAAGAGTTGAAGTAATAATAAAGCAGTAATAATTGGCAGCTAACTCTTCTCCAGTTGTTTTCTTTACCATGCCAAACAAACCAAATTCGTTCATCATCTCCTTGCTTCAATCCCATAACCGTCTTATTGGCCTTCTGAAGCTTTGCTTCAAGTTCTTGTGTCTCTTGTTCTGGTGACCAAAATCAGGAAGTGTACTTCAGATGCAGCTTCAGGAGTCTAATAGAGGGGAATAGTTACTTCTGTATCCTGCTGAAAGTTCTTTCGGCATTGCAACCAAGTACATTGTTGTCCATCGTCACAAAAAGAATGCCCTGCTGATTCACAGCCTTTTGTCTGCCACAATCATAGGTCCTTTTTGTGGAGGTGCTTCATTTTCTTTTGTGAATAGTCACGACATTCAGAACTTTCAATTTTTCGTTCTGGAATTGCATGACATTCCTGCTGACCTGTTCCTACAACTTGTCAAGGCTTGTCTGAATGGCATTCCTGCCCTCCAGCATGTGAACTGTCTCTTCCAAATCGGAAAGTAGAAGTTTCAAACAATTGCTGTCAACTATTAAAAAATCTTTTTTTTTTTTTTTTTTTTTTTTTTTCCTCCATTAAGATCCTGCAACAACATACCCACCACTGAGTAGCTAGAATTTTCTACCACTATGTTTATCTATTTATTGCCTTGTTCTGAGAAGTTTCCTACAACTTCATTTAATTAAATGAAGGAGAAGAATGAAATGTTTCAGTGAAGAAGAGTAAGGACAGTACAAGAAAGATCAGAGAAGCTAGGGTGATTGAATGGTATGTTCTAAAGCCCAATTTTGAAGCTTCTGAACAGCATTCAGTGTCAGATAGGGGGCATTTCTAGTGATGTTTTTATCATGCTTGAAAGCATCAAGACATTCTGTTTTCCTTCTAGATGCAGGGTAAGGCTGTTGGGTCTGGTTTGTGTCTGATGTGGTTTCAGGATTTCTGCCAATTTAAACTTCTCAAGATTTTGCTGTTCTCACAGGAAGTTGGTGCCTCACGTATAGCTGCTCACATGTTTTCAGAGTACAGTACATTAAAAAGAGTGTTTAAAACACCTTGCTAAGTAATGGCATACTTAGGAGTATAGATATGCAGCATATGGAATTATGCGTGATACCATGGGAATTGCATAACAGCATGTAGAGACTGCTTGTGACATTGAGGTACAGTTTTCTCTTGTTTAATAAACTAAAACAAGGTAGAGCCAGTGTTTTGAATTTCTATAGACAGTGTGCTTTAGGAAATTCTGAGATTTCTAAGATATTTCTGTGAAAGTCATCAGTTCTCAAGACCATTTCTTGGTTGAGCTGTAATCAAGCTTTCTGTCTTCATCTCACCAGAGATTCCCAACCCTCCCCTAATGCTGTTATTTGTACATGAAGATTCAAATGATCACCAGTGCACCAATTTGGTTTGTATAGCATGTTTATATTGACACTTTTTTTCTTTTAATGTTACAACTTTAAGATGCATAAGAATTCAATGCATTCATAAGAATATTCAGCCTAAATTTAGATTTAATCAAAATGATTTTTTAGCTGCTTTTAACCATCTCTACTCATTTTGCCATGTCTCTTGCACAGCATCAATACACAACTCTCTGTAAAAAGACTGAAAAATTACTTTGAGATTGTAAGGGGTAGAGTAAAATGAGATCAGCTCTGAATATCAGCCAGATTTCTTTTGGCCTGTTTTTCTCCTCTCAGTGCTCAAATGAATTGACACAGACCACTGAGCAAATACAAAACAGAAGGTAACCAAAACCCCTCCACTTGGTGTGCTCTGAGCTCAGAGTTCACAGCCTCTGGAGGCTGTGAAGGTTTCTGTCAGGTCTACTCAGTGTTCTGGACCACTGTGAGACACAAGACTCGCCTCAAGCGCTTCGTGCTTCTGTGGCTGCAGAGGGTAGATGGAATGTAAGTGCCATGCTGAAAAGGCTGTCCAGTTACCCTCTATGGTGTAGTGAGTATTTTTTCCCCCAAAGTATGTTGACAGATAAGTAAACTTGTGAACAAAAATTGCTTTAGACTCTATCAGATACTGTTTTGATCACATCAGAACAACTTGATAAAGTTGTATTGAAGTTCCTCCCTTTCCACGCTGCTCTCTTGACTGATTTATCTGGATTAGTCTTGTTGTGACGTCTAATCTTTCTGCTGGCATCACACTCCCACACTCTTTTGTTGCTGTGTGCTGAGGACTATCAGAGTGGTCATTTTGGCTTTGCATTACCTTTGTCTGTGTACTTACTTTGGCATCATCACCCTTTTTAATGCAGGACATGAAGCTGCATTTGGCATAGCATTGCTTGAATTAATTATGAAGGTGCAGTATAGTTTCTGCAGTTCTTTTGGAGACGAAGATTTGTGCAAATAGTGGCTAGAAATATGCTTTTCATTTTGATATTCAGATTAGCTTGATTCAGATGAATAATAGAGGATTGTAATAACACAAGACAGCGTGATCTGGTGAAAATGTAAACAGAACAAATATTACAAATAATAGAGTAAGGTTCAGTGGATATTTGTATAGAATGTAAGCAAATTTCTTGTTTCTGTCTTCTTCCATTGTGACAACTGCTTGAAATCTAAACATACAGAATTATTTAACTGTTAGTCACTCTAAGTGCCTCCCAAACAGAAAGGAGGAAGCTTGTTATTTATTTATTTTTTTTCTGGCAGGCATTCTCAATATAATGGAATAGCAAACTTGTCCTACTTGAATCTTTTTCTTCTTTCATTCCAAGGCAACACTGTAGACCTTCACCTTGGACATCACATGAGGGAATATCTAACCATTCTATGTTAAACTGAATGTCGAGGATTATTATGGGAAGATGGTTGTGTGAATCTGCCCCCTTAGTTCACCACCTTCTCTCATTCCTTCCCTTGGTAACTTCTGTCACCTGACAGGAGACAAAGTGAGAAATAGCAGCTAAGAAATTGCTAGTGATGAAGTTAGTATTCAAGCCACTTGGTAGTGGCTTGAATGTAGGTAGGAATCCAAGATTATTTTTACCTTCAGTGATCCAGAATGTCTTTGCTTCCTGCTTGAGAAGGGAAAGAGACACAACTGTCCTTTTCCATTTATCTCTGTAGGACAGGGCTGAAATAATGTGGACATGGACACAGACCAGAAAACATGAATTTCTGCATCTCAATCAGAGAAACATTTCCACGACAATGGAAATTGTCTATAGAGAAAGGCTTCTTAAACCTGTAATTATAGGAAATTTGCTACTAGTTTGTACGGTAGGATTGAAAAGAGATTAGTGGAAGATGAGTCATGATGTATGCTATGAAATTAGAGAAAGAGGGAACGCAGAAAAGAAATAAGAAAGTAAGAAAGACACATAGATGGTCAAGAATAGAAAAGTGTATTTTGAAGACCAAAATCATGATTAATGGACAAAAACATGCATGTCCTACCTCACTTGGGACAGGAGATAAAGATGAATTGCTGAAAACATATGCCAAGCTTCAAAGTCTGTATTGGTGTCGCTTTTATGATTGAGTAAAGTAACTTAAAAAGGCAGTGGTATAGCTTTTAAAGCTTTTACTGTTGCTTTGAAAGAAAACTTAATATTTGATTACGTCTGTTTTGTATTTTATATTACCAGAATTTCTCAGTGCAGATGTACTTTAATAAAAAGCATGTTTGTGTAGCAGATTTTTTAGCACTTTGATTTTGTGTTCTTCAAAACTTTAGTAATATTTCTATTGCAGTCCTTTCTGCAGTATTCAAATCCTGGTCTTGTTTGTGCAAAATGATAACTCTTGGGAAGTTGCTTAACGCTCTTTTCAGATGAGTGATTTTACTAGTTAAGCAGGCAAATGTTGTGTGTGAAGTAGGCATATCTCAACCAGGTGGTTATTATTAGATGATTTTTAATGATGCTATTTACAAATAACAAGAAAAAAGACATTTTGGAGTACAACAAAAGCACAAACATATTAACAGCTATGATTCCTGATGCGCTATTGCATACAGCAAGCACTGGTTATATCTTGATTTGCTCTGTGCATCAGTGTATCTCTTTTGAGGCTGAGAAACCTTGAATAGTTTTGCTTGAAGTAATGTATACAAAGTAGGCTCTATCGTAGAGTCAGTGGCCATCTCTTTCTTGATGTGCATTATCCGTGTGGAGGTGCTGCATTACTTGTAGTGTGGGTCAGAAGTTTTTCTTTGCCAGTAATAACAGAAGTGAAGGAAATGGCCCTGGGGAATCAGGTGGAACAACCATCCGCTGTTTCCTTCTTCTGTTTCAGTTATAGATTCACTGGTGACAGAGGTTTAAATGTTTTATGCTTCCATGTATACGTATATATACGTGGAGGCTTTTTGGTCAGAGGTTTTAGGTAACAGGCAGGATGAAGGCGTTTGAGTCCTTGCCTCTACCATTTCTTTCATTCTGAAATGCAGTGTTCCCTGGTGACACTTAGTACATACAACAGTTGGGCCCAAATATCTCCGGTGATGTTCTTTCGGTGGGCAAAACATGGCATGCTCTGCCGTGCCTCTACAGCACAGGGAGATGGCTTTGGGAAGGAAAGAAGGAAAAAGGGATTATAGGCACATTAACAAGTGGATCTTCAAGATATACGGGTTGCTCCAAAAGTAATACCTCCTTTTTTTTCCACTGAAACTACAACAGATATGAAGAGCACCATAAACACAATTTGATAGAGAAAATTGTCAGCCACAAAACGATATTGTGCAACATAGTCCACCATCAGGTATGCATTTTCAATGGTGACAAACAAGAGCCTGCATGCTGCTCATAAAAATCTGCACCTGTTGAGGCGACCCACTCTTTCACTGCTGCTATGATGCCATAGTTGCTAAGAAGATGCTGCCCATGCAGTGCATCTTTCATCAGCCCAAACAGATGAAATCCTGAAGGAACTAAATGCTGGATGTGCTAATACTGTCCAGACAAGATTGGGAATATGCTTCATGGTCTTTAAGCTGATACAAGGCTTGGTGTTGTTGCAGTGCAAGATAAAGGTTCTTCCCTGAGCTGACTATGGAAGAGACATCAGAGCTGATGAAGTGTCTGGGTTACAGGAAAAACAGAAGGATCCCCCCTTTCCTATCACAAAAGAAAGTGCACATCACTTTACCTGCTCAGGTCTTAAACTTTTTCTTCGATGGGGAATTCACATTGCAACTCTGTGGACTGCCATTCTTGCTATGGCTTATATTGGTGACAGCATTTCTCGTCACCAGTAATGATGCAGTCCAGGCAATTGTCGCCTTCAGCCTCATATTGGTTCAGAAGATGGTGACAAATTTGCATACAGTGTTCCTTCTGTTTCTGTGTAAGCATACCTGGGATCTACCGGGTGCAAACTTTGTGATATTCCAACATTACCACATTTCCAGTGCACTGGAGCCGATATTCAGCTGAGTCCCCTTGTGGTAATCCTCCAATTTGTGCAGATATGCTGACTGAGACATTTTGTGGTGTGACAGGTGTGTCTGGCCATCCAGAACGTGGCTCGTTTTTCATGTCACTGTTACCACTGGTGAAACGCACCACCTACCCCTCATGCTGCTCACATCCACTGTTTGATCTCCGTAAACATTCAGCGAGCATTGATGAGTGTCATTGGGTGCCATTTTTTCTGAATGGAGAAGCTCAGTTAACACATCTTTGCTCCATCTGCACTTCCCGTTCTGTCAGCCTGCTCCTCTGCTGCCGTCTGTTGCATAGCAACAAAATGTTACAGGATACTGATGAGAAGGTACAATCTCTACTGCCATACCACCAACATGGTATGGAACCTCTGACAGGGAATAAATAACGTAATAAAATAGGAGGCATTACTTTCAGAGCAGCTGTGATATATCTCCTTTCGCCTTCAGTGTAAAGGAGAGAGGCAAGAGAACAGTTTCCGCATGCCTATGAATGTGATTTTATTTAATGATGACCAAAATGAAAAGGCAGCATATTTAGCAAACTAAAAAGAAATAAAATGTAAAATATTCTTTTAAAAGAACATAATTCCCTGTATACTATTTCTTGTTTGATGAAAATACTAATAAAGGATGTAGAAAATGCAGTTTTTCGGGGAACTGTGAGGATTAAACTTGGCTTTTTTTTGTGTGTGGGGGGTTTTTGTTTTTTAATTTGTTTGCTTTTAAAATTTAATTTCAGGAAATAGCCTCTTGTGTATAGAGATGAAAATTCATTTTTGAGCTCTTTAGATAAATCTTGTCTGGTGGGGCTGGTTTGACTTCCTTGACAGAGTGGAAGAAAAAGTATTCGATTTGTGGCTTTTATCCAAAACTGCTTGAGTTTCTCTTCTGCGTGTCGTTAAGTGCTGAAATTTAATCATGCTCAGTCCATAACAATATACCTGCAATTTAATTTATTTCAATAGTCTGTACTATGGTGGCTGATATTTTTATCCTCAGTAAAAAAGCTTTCCTCACCACATGACCATCTACAGAACTTTACATCTTTCTTTAGTAACCAAGTTGTTGCTTATGACACAGCATAGTTAGATCACCTTGTTGTAAACATGTTTTTATGCCAAGGGCTTATATGAACTGTGGATGATTTTGATATGAGCCTGAATTTTTTAATGCGTCTGGAAATTGCATTCCCGATAAGCTGGCTCATTCTACAATGCATATCAGTGGAGTGAAAGAATGAGTAGGGGGTACCACTAAAATTTGGATTGTGAACACAATAAAGAAAGGTTTTCCCACAGGGTGGTGTTGTAAAATTTTTTGCAAAATTATTTTATGTACAGAAATTCTCGAAGTCAAAATGAATGGTTTCATGTGTTTTTTTTCAGGAACTACAGTTTGAGAGACTGACTCGAGAGCTTGAGGCTGAACGTCAGATCGTAGCGAGCCAACTGGAGCGATGTAAACTTGGATCAGAAACTGGAAGCATGAGCAGCATCAGGTAATGCGTGAACTGCAGATTTCTTTGTTGGGTATTGAAAAGAAGTAGTATTGATCGTGGTGTGGAACAGTTATACAGCAAGGATGATGAGCTTTTAGTAGAGTTTGAAACTTCATTTTTATTTGTTTTATTTTAAAGAAAAGTTCAAGAGCAGAAGGAGTTTGGTGTAATTGTTGTCTGCTTTGTCCAGTAACAAGGCGGTAGTGACGTTTGGAATTTGTTGACTGGCAGCTTGCTGTTTTATTTTATCAAAACTTCGTCAAGGTATTAAAAACTTTAAGGATTCTTTCAGCTGTCCGTAAAGCTGCTGACCTGACATTAAAATGCAGTGATAAAGTACGAATCTTCATCTTTGTTAAACATTGGCGGCCTTAAAGTCAATTATTCTGTACACTGTTTAGATGACAGAAGTATTATTTGAGAAATTGTAACAGAAGGAGGCTGATCCCTTGGTCAGTTTGATACGACTAAAGATTTTGTAGTCTTGAGCTACTTCCCAGCCATTCTTTTTTCTCAGGTGAACTTAATAAATAAAACATGACAGTGTTTGGGTTTCAAGGACCAGGAGAAATGCTGTGTGGACATGTCTTCTATTTGTGGCAGTGCAAATACTAAGTGCCATGTATTTGAATATGGGAGATGAAGAATGATAGACCAAGCTTAGCATGAAGTTTTATGTGATATAAATAGAAAAGCCTGTAAAAACCCTGTCACTATTGGAATAAACTCTTCTTCAGTTGAAGTAACTCAGACTGTACTTCAATTAAAGAAATGTTTGTTTTCCATGGTAGGTAGAAAACAGTCATTCTGCAGAATGCTGCAGATGCAACAGAAATTCCAAATGTATCATTAAAGTAGCAAAACTCAGATGAATCTTTCACTAATTCAACCGCTGTGCATGAAGTTCACTTAAATATAAAACAAGTCTTAACATTAAATCATGAATTAACATCCTAAAAGAAAACCCTGTTCAATTTTATGTATTCTTTTCTACTGGCTACACTTGTATAACAATTAGGAACAACTGCATTACTTTGAGTTATTTAAACACAGTGTAGTACTATGTTTGCACTTGAGGTACATTCTCACTGTGCTTTCAATTTTGTGTATGGCATGCTTGTATTTCAAAAAAGCTACCTGAATCATGTCTGAATAATGCTATTACCTTATGATCCCTACGATTATTTCACATAGTATTATGGAGACTGTGAAGAAAATGTGTTCTTTTCCTTTTTGGTTACTGTTTTTTTTCTGTGAATATCTTTCAGCAAGTTTAGACATTTTAATCATCAGTGGCATGAAGACTGTTCTCCATCTCCAATTGTTGGAGAAGTTTAGTATTTTGGCTATTTTGACTACTAATCTCTCCATAGGACAAGCTACTGCTGTGGAGATTTCATGTAGAACAGTTTGCCCCAGAAATGTTATACTTGGAAGAGTTCAGTATTTCTAGCATTTCAACTAGAAATATTTAACCAAATACTTGAAACAACATTGAAAGCTTATAATTGAAATGTATTCTTAGACTTGCAAGTTGATTTTCGGAATCATCTAGTATTTTCATAATCATCTAGTATGATCTGGTATTTTTTCTGCGTATGCGAAATGATTTTAAATTTTTGTTAGTTTGAAACATATTTTAAAATTATGAGTGGGATTAGAACTATCAAAAATACCAAGTCAGGTCGAATATCAGTCTGGCTGTTGTGCTGACTTTCCGTATGACTGGAGTCTGTACAGGTAGAGAGACTTGCTTAAAGGACCTTTTTGTTAGACATAACCACCTGTGAAGCTCTGCTTCTTAGACATACTTGCTTTGAAACAAGGTTGTTAACTTTGTTGCAAATATTTACTATTTTTAAGTCAACTCTTTTGTTGATACAGTATATTTTGAAGGATTTCACAGCTGTGTTATTCAGCCACTCAAAGTAAACCCAAGAAGTCTGAGACAGAGTACCTGCCCCCGAATAACCATAAAGAAGTGTCATTCATTCAAATGTTGCATCATTTTTATGTTGAATTTTTGCTATTGAGGTCAAGTGACAATATTAAAAGCTTCTGAATCATTCATTAGAAGGCTACTACTGGATTTCCAGTTAACCCTGTGGTTTCTGCAGTCATAATGGTAATCTGTGCAGTTAACAGGTTGTTTTGTGTTTGTTTTTTTACAATAACACAATCAGAAATAATTCTTAAAAACTGTTTCTGTTTAATGCTAAGATAAATTGATCCAAGTTCTTGGGATTGGTAGAAATAAAAATAAAAATAATTCCTTTGAGATTAGAGATTTAGATCTAGGGGGGATTCATTTTGTTCTGTGACTTTTTGTAATAAATATGTAAGCTCACATTAAGATTTAAAGTTTATTTGCTTTCCTGTTTCAGTCAGTGCATTTCAGGCTAAGAAATCCAAGTGATGAGAACAGTTTTCAAAATGTAGATTAAGTTCTAAACAAAGAGATTAAGAGTTTTCAGAATGTGAAATTGTACAGGGGAAACCAGAGATATCGAAGGCTAAAGCAATTATATTTTCTTCTCATTAATGTGCTAAGTGTTTAAAAATTAAAAATGCTCATAAAAAGAAATTCTTACCAGAATTATCCATTTCTGTATCTGGACATGGTGGCACACACCCATTGAGATCAGTTGCAGTATAGGGAAAAAAAGGAAGAGAGCTGAGTGATCAGAAGAATAAATTTGTGGCTAACAAATTAAGAAAAGAACTCGGATTGCCTTAATCTTTCTTGAGCCCAGTACTTGGGAAGTCTGTTTCCCTCTGAAGGAACACTATAGATTTTAGTATCTGTTTTTTTACATAGAGATTTTAAGATATGTAAGTGGACTGTATTCATGATTTCCACTGCACCCAGTACTGTATAGCATTTATTGTAGTGTGTGTTGCTATCAATCTGTTAAGCTTTTGTTTTCCCAAACACAGAGTTGTTTGACTGGTGTGGAAGTGTCTTACTAGAGAGGGTGAGAAAGTCCCCTTCTTCCTTCCTGAGATTTTATCGTAGGAAGTCCTACTTTTGAAGCTTCATCCTCCAGTGTTATGTTTGCTCTCCCTGAGTATAGTTTGTATCATTCTCCCTGCTTGCACCCTTATGCTGCTAAACTTCTAAGAAGGCAGTGGTTTTCTTGTAGCTGGGGGCTGAGTGATATGTTGTAGAAGCTCCCAGAAACTTTCATAATAATAATAATAATAATAATAATAATAATAATAATAATAATAATAATAAT